>NC_069501.1:538840128-539025530 GCF_027579735.1 Bombina bombina | reverse complement strand
GTAAAGTTAGGGGGTTGTTAGGTTTAGGGGTTAATAGTTTAATTTAGTTGTTGGTGATGTGCAGGTTTAGGGGTTAATAACTTTATTTAGTGTGGGCAATGTTGGGGTGCGGGGGAATAGGGGTTAATAACTTTTGTATAGTGGCAACGTTGTCGGGGAGCTGCGGAATAGGGGTTAATAAATGTTATTAGTGGCGGCGATGTCGGGAGCGGCAGAGAAGGGGTTAATAAATGTATTATAGTGTTTGCGATGTGGGAGGGCCTCTTTTTAGGGGTTAATAGGTCATTTATGGGTGTTAGCGTACATTGTAACACTTTAGTTATGAGTTTTGTGCAACAGTTTTGTTGCTTAAAACTCATAACTACTGCTCTCAGATTGCGTAACGGATCTAGTCATTATAGGGTGTAACGCAAGCTTCTTAGCCTCACCGCAAAACTCGTAATGGCAGCGCTATGGAAATCCCATGAAAAAACGTCCTTTTTTTCAATGCGGAACTGACGTTGTGTTACAGGCTAAAAGGCATGCGGTACAGCTATACCAACAAGACTCATAATAGCTGCGTTGCTGTTTTAACGCTGGCATGGTCATTTTTTCAGCGTTAAAACAGGAACGCAAAATTTGTAATCTAGGTAATTGTGTTTCTCACTGAAATTATTTAAATACCACTTGTGCAATCATAACACAAATCAGTGTTCTCCCAAGGACCTTTTTAACGGGTGCACCACCTGGTTGATTTTACTTACCACCTGGTTAAAATATTAGCCAATATTAAGCAAACGTTAGCCAGTATTATAAATGTTCAATTTTTATTGTACAAAGTATCATTAAAGGGACAGGAAACCCCAACATTTTCTTTTGTGTTTAAAATGGAACATACAATTTTAATCAACTTTCCAATTTACTTTTATTATCAAATTTGCTTCAGTCACTTTTTATCCTTTGCTGAAAGAACATTGACAGATAGCTGAACACATCTAGTTAGCCAATCACAAGAAACAAATGTGTGCAGGCACCAATTAGCAGCAGCTCCCACTAGTGTATGATATGTGCGTATTCTTTTTTCAACAAGGGATACTAAGAGGACAAAGCACATTTAAAAATAGAAGTGAATTTAAAAGTGTCTTAAAATTAAAAGCTCTATCTGAATCATACTAGTTTAATTTTGACTTTCCTATCCCTTTAAATACATTTATGTTAAATTATGCAATTAATTTGTGCTTTGTATAGCTGACAATGATATAATATTAGAAAATATTACACTGTCCACACCCAGCTACTTCATAATGCCACACAGCTGGCTAATTGCAGCTGTGCACCCCACTTTTAATATTCCTGACAGTGAAGGGGTTAATCAGGTAGCTGGTAAGATTAATTTTAGCTGTAGTGTAGAGATTACCCTCCCATCTGACACCTCCGACCCCCTGATCCCACCCAAACAGCTCTCTTCTCTCCCTCACCCCCACCATCGTAGGTACTGGTACACAGTCTGCTGGTATGCAGTTCAGGGATAGTATTTTGTTTTAAATATTTTTGTTAATTTTTGTAGCGTAGGGAATCCTCCACAACCCACCCACCCACCTCCCCGATCCCTGCCATACAGCTCTCTAACCCTCCTTCCCACTTACAAGATGCCACTATCTTAAGTATTGGCAAAAACAAATCTGTAGTGTTGCGATCCCCCCTCACACCCAAACGACTGTTCATAGAGCCCCCCTCCCTCACCGTTTTTGCAGTGTAGGGAACCCATCCCGTCCCCTCCCTCCCTCACCAAATCTTTTTTACATAGCATAGGGAACCCTCCCCTTCCTCCCACATCCTGCAATGCGCAATCCCCCTGCCTCGCTCCTTCTCTCCCACACCACCCACGGCATCACTGCAAGCCAATGCAAACAGTGACACAAAGGGGCATATTTATCAATGTCCGAGCGGACATGATACGAAGTAGCTTTTCATTGATAGAAATTTATAAATGCCGACAGCATACGCTATCGGCATCTATCACTGCACCAGCAGTTCTGGTGAACTGCTGGTGCAATGCCGCCCCCTGCAGATTCGCGGCCACTAGCAGGGGTTGTCAATCAACCCGTTCGTATTCGATCGGGTTGATTTCTGTCCGCCGCCTCAGAGCAGGCGGACAAGTTATGGAGCAGCGGTCTTTAGACTGCTGCCTCATAACTTCTGTTTTGGCTCGCCGGAAACAAGGGGCATCAAGCTACATACGGAGCTTGATAAATATGCCCGAGACTGTCTGCCATTTTATGGTAAAGGAAAAATGATCAAAGCTGACCACGCGGACCACAGCATGAGGCAGAATGTTGGATATAGGTACTGTGTCAACAGGGCACGCTGATCAAAGTAGATAGGAAAACGTCAAATAATGTTCTCATCCGCTGCTATTTCTTGCTCAGTCTATGGCTAGTGTAAGTTTCAAGCCCTATATATATATATTGAAAATCAGTTGACATTTGAGTAAAGACACATTTTGCTACAATACGTATCCATAGAAGCCAAACCACAAAAACATATTGTCATGCTTATTATTAATTTGTTGTATTTTTTTTAAATACAAGACACAACAAATAACTGTAAAGCCTAAAAAAATATTTTTCTGAATCAGATTTACTTTGTTCTCTTGGTATATTTTGTTGAAAAGCACACATAGCCAGGCCCAGGAGGAGACATGTGTCTTGAGCAATATATGGAAGCAGTGTTTAAAACAATGTCTGTTGTCAACAATGCTGCTCTATAGTCCTCAAGACACATGAACTTTCCTAAACCTACTTAGGTATGCTCTTCAAAAAACAATTCCAAGAGAACTAAGTAAATTTGATAATAGAAGAAAATAGGAAATATGTTTTTTTTAACTGTATGCTCTACCTTAATCATGAAAGTTTAATTTTGACTTTTATGTTATTTTAATTTGTATGTACCAATGCCCACTGTACACCATTTAAAAATGTGTTATTTATTATTTTTTTAGGGAAAACTATTTTATGTATATAAAAAAGAAAGATATTTGTTCCCTTTTATGCTACAGTAATTTGCAATTATTGCTTTAGGATGACATGATGAAGAATTGGTGACACATGTATGTACTTTTTGTCTGTGCGCTGATGTTTTTGCTCTGTTTGCCCTATTGCTTATAATGGAGTTCTCCAGCAAGCAGATAGAGGATGTTTGTAGAATGATTATACACAGACTGGTGCGACTCAGACAAGTCTGCTTGGTTTTTAAATAGCAACTCCAGACAATACATCTGCCTGAGGCGTTTAAATTTGTAAACCCGTATTACTTCTATCTACACATCTGTTGCATATGTGACAACGTGCGCTGGTTACTTCACTTAACTGATGCTAGGTTGACCTGAAGTGGAGTGGGCCGGAAGCAACATCCGCTGCTTCATAAATCGACCCCAACGTGTTCTACACAGAAAATGTTGACAGCTGGGTGGTGGCAGTGTAATATTAACATTTTCCGTTATTTGTATATGTTACTTGCTTACTTAAAGGGACAGTCTACACCTCAGTCATCTTAAAGTCTTAAATTAGATTAAGTGGCAAATAGTCTCATGCACCCCTTTATATATCATGCAGCAGGAATAGTAAAAACATTATTTTAAAAAGAATATTGAAATGGCCACCAAACTCCGCCCACTGATGATATCATGATCCAAAATGCATATGGTGTCCAATCACAAAAGCCTCACTAGTTGGATTCAGCAGACTGTCAATACTATTCAACATGTGCAGCTTGGATCATGACGTTGTCAGTGGGCAGAATTTGGCACCCATTTTGAAGTGGCTAGAAACAATATTCTTTTGAAAATAACTTTTTTTACCCTAGTTGCTGCATGATATCGAAAGGGGTGCAGGAGGCTATTTGCAGCTTAATCTAAGGTAAGAACCTTAAGATGACTAAGGTATGGAGGCCTATTTAACAAAGGTCTGTCAGACCTGATCCGACAGTGCGGATCAGGTCCGACAGACCTCGCTGAATACAGAGAGCAATACGCTCTCCGTATTAAGCGTTACACCAGCAGCTCTTGTGAGCTGCTGGTGCAACGCCGCCCCCTGCAGATTTGGCCGCCAGCAGGGAGGTGTCAATCAACCCGATCGTACTCGATCAGGTTGATTTTTGGCGATGTCTGTCCGCCTGCTCAGAGCAGGCGGACAGGGTTATGGAGCAGTGGTCTTTAACTGCTGTTTCTGGTGAGCCTGCAGGCTCGCCAGAAACACGGGCCCTCAAGCTGCATCCGGAGCTTGATAAATGGGCCCCATAGACTGTTCCTTTAAGCTATCCAATGCACAAATTAATATCATGCCTTAACATAAATTATCTTACTGATAATTTGTGCAACACAAAAATAAGACAAAATGTAATATTAGCAAATTTTAGTTTAATATTGGCTTACATTTTTACCAGGTGATCTTTAAAATCAGATGGGTGGTGTACTCATTAAGGGCCAGATTACATGTGGAGCGGTATTTTACGTATTACAAGTTGAAAAGTAAAATGTTTTCATTGCACGCTAACCGGATGCGTGCAAAAATCTAAAGTTAGAATATCGCGCGTGCTTTAAGCATTCCTCCACAGAAGTTAATAGAGCAAAAAAATGGGGAAAAAACCTACTTGAGCGCAAACCCGATCACATATTCTCAAGTGTGTTAACCCGACATGGAAATATGAATATTTCACATTTTAATGTTATTCACATAGAAGAATATGTTCTATTTATTCATAAATAAAACATTTCTATATATATCTGATGGTATTTTGGTACAATATATATCTATATCTATATATAGAAGAAACTATCTGAGGTGGTATTGGATTTAATGGATATGATGGTAAAAAGGAATGACAAAAGGTTGGAAAAATTGAAGGTTGAGATAGAGGGAGCTCTTGTGGTAGTAAATAAATTTGAGGAAGATTCAAATTTTAACAAACTAAATGACGAAACAAAAAATAGCATATCAAGATTACAGTCAGAAATAAAAAACAAAAAGTGCCGTAAGTTGCATAGAGAGCAGGAGGACTATAGACAGAAAAAGGTTTATGTCTATAGAGCCCATAGCGGTTCCTATGACTCGGGCACAGACGCTTCTGACACGGAGGGGGAAGGACAAAGTGTGCATGCAGTATCAAATTTTCTGAGAGGTACTGCAGGAGATGGAGGAGGAGGGGAGGTAGAAAGAGAAATAAATAAATAAATCTTCCTGCGCTAAAGGTCAGAAGCTTGATAAAGGACGTATCCGAAACGCGTTGCTTCTTTTTGGCTAAGTTAGGCCACCGTAGTTTGCTATGTCAGAACGTTTCTAGTATACCCAGCTTTTTTAAAGAAAGAAGAAAAAAGATCGGATGAACAAACTTGACACGGACACAGAATCCCCCTGATCGGAGCGGTTTACAGATATCTATAACTGTAAGTTCGGAATGACACTTTTTAGTGTATAACTGTCAGCATACTCCTGAGAAAGGTTTTTATCTACATTTACAGAATTTCCAACTGCAGCTTCGATATTGATGCGACTACACAGTGCTGGAAGAGAGTGTTTTCCATTATACCACATTGGATATCCTCCTATAAGAAAAGGGCTTTTTCTTTCCAAGAAAACACTACTATTTTTAGCCTTCTTTTTTGCCTATTTGCTTTTTGCTTTTGTTTCTGCTTTAGCGTTTGCTTCTGCTATCGTATATAATTAACAACATCATCGTCAGTTATTTGCACAAAATCAGCTATTTTGCACAAAATTACTGTCAGCTTATTCAAAGCTCTGTCAGCCTATGCAAAGCAGTATATGCAACCAAATACTAATCTGACTGCAGCATTTTCATCCTAGCACAATTTAGCCCGCACTAACTGACTTTGTTTTCCGGCTTTTTTCTGCTCATGCACAGAATCTTATCAATTACTTTTTAATCATATCAATTGTTTTTCAAATGTCAGTGTTTTTAATATCTATTTAATTTTCATACAATTAATTATTATTGTTTTTTTTTGCTATTTTACTTGTATATTTATGATTATAATATTCTATCTAATGTACACCTTATATTAATTCACTACAAACTAACCCACTATACACTAATTCACTTTTTATTTTTATTTTATTTTTAACTATTGCCAATCTCTTATGCATTAATGTTTTTTAGGAACTTTTTTATTGTCATGTGTTATTGAAACTACTCGAGCTACCTTATAATATCATATATTTTACTGTAATAAATAGAATCGCCCCTTTTGATTTAGCTCTAGTGTCAGCTTATATTTGACCTTTAGCACTAGTGCTACGCCTGCTCTATACTATGCTCTGTATTTGGTGCTTCTCAGCATCGTTTTAATCTTGAATAAAGTTTGGGATATTTTTACTACAATGGTCGGATGGGATCGTTTTTCTTCCTACTAATACATTACAAGTTTCTAGTAGATCTGGCGATCCGACTTCATTGTATGGACATTCTGGTTACTGCCAACACTACGGGTATCCCCGCACTGGCTTCAGGCACTGAGAGGTGACGAAACCGGGAGCGACCAGTAGCATTCACTGACGTAACCCCACGTGTGAGACACAGAGACATTCCGAAGGTGAGAGAGGAGGGGAGCAATTCTCTCAGAATTACCGAAAGAAAAACGGACCTCCTACCACAGCAAGAAGCGTGAGTCTTGGAAAAGGGGATGTTTTTTGTTTACATAACGTCAGTTTGCTCAAAGAGATATTATTCCTTGTCTGCCTAAAGGGGTTTTGCCTGTTTTTGGATAAAATTTACTTTGACTATTTTTGTATGCTAGTTTATCTAAGAGTACACATGGATCTACTTGTTTTGACTTTCGATTATATTTATCATCCTGCTTTCTTTGTGTGGCGTAATCCCTTTCCCCTTTAGTTTTCAGCGCTTTCTCACTTTCTACATTTAGAAAGAGAGAGACAAAAAGTTAATCTATAAAAGAGAGGAGGTAACAGACAAGACAGCAGAGGGGGAGAAGGGATTATTAACCAGAGGACAGGTTTATGAACAGGGGGAGAGCATGGAGAAGATATTGAAGGGGATACTAGGAGAGCATGGGGGGGGGGGGGACAAATTACAGGTGGTTAACCTTTCCTCTTTTAGTTTGAACCTTGCCAATATAAGCCTTTTGAAAAAAGGCTCATCATTTTGTCCAGTAAATCAGTTAGATAAATTTGAAACCATAATGAACCTTTATCTTTTTGCACGAAAATTGGTCCTGGCACAAATAACAAAAAAATTTGGGCAAGAAGTTCCTACTAAAGAGGATAAGTCAACCCTAGACATTTTAGAGTCCCTAGCGAATGAGGAAATAGACCTAGACAAAAAACCTACTGTATCCACTTTCTTAAAATATACATCCTCTTAAATGCCAATATTAGCCCAGGTTCCAGCAATTAATATCTTTGTTAAAGGAGTAGAGAAAGGGATTGAGAGTCTACCAAGAAAGTCTGAAACCAGGCATAATTTAACATGGAAAGAGAGATATGCTCTAAAAGAACTTATGCAGGGAAAGAATATCATAGTGAAACCTGGGACAAAGGAGGGAACTTAGTCTTAATGGGTGAAACAAACTATGTCTTAGAGGTAAAAAAAACAATTGGGGGTTCAGGTTCAGGAACAATATGAGAAATTAAGCCATAAACCAACAAAAAAGATACAATTGGAGCTTTTTAAATTGTTAAGTGAGGCGAAAACGGGATGGACTTATCTCCCAACAAGAATTTCAATTTCTATATCCTGATTTCCCTAAAATGCCAGTGTTCTATACCATTCCCAAGATCCACAAGAGCATGACCAGTCCTCCCGGGAGACCCATTGTCTCGGGAATAGGCAGTATTACTGAGAATATAGGTCCATATGTGAATGTAATTCTAAGACCCTTTCTCTCTAGCCTCCCCTCCTATGTAAAAGATACTGGAGACCTCCTAAAGAAATTGGATGGTATCACGGTGTCAGATAATACAATATTGGTCTCTCTAGACGTAGAGAGCCTTTACTCCTCGATCCCACATCTAATTGGCCTAAAAGATATTGAATCAGTTTTAAAAACAATGAGTCCTAAATTTGATAAGCATACAGATTTTGTTCTGAATCCTCTCAAATTTATTTTGGAGAACAATGTATTCACTTTTGATGTAAGGATGTATAGGCAAGCAAGAGGAATAGCGATGGGGGCAGTATGCACCCCAACATATGCCTGTTTACATTTAGGGGCATGAGAATTGTGTGATGTTTTTGAGAAATATCAATATATTTTTGATGAATATGTCCTGCTCTGGATAAGATATGTGGACAACATATTGTTATTATGGGATGGCGCTCTAGATTATCTTAAAATGCTCATTGATAAATTGAATGTAAATGACAGAAATACATTTCTAACATTTGAGGCAAATTCAAAAGAATTACCCTTTTTTGGATATAAAAGTAAAGAAAGAAGGAAGGTTAATAGTAACTGAGAATTATAGAAAAAGTACTGCAATTAATAGTATCTTAGAAGTGAGTAGTGCACATCCAGCCACTTTGATTAAAGGAATTCCAATTGGACAGTTTCTCAGGTTGAGACAAAATTGTTCATCCATAACTAAATTTGAGGAACATGATGCGCAAATGAAAGATAGGTTTAAAAAGAGAGGTTATTCAAATAAATGTATTAACCAGGCTTATTCCAGAGCAAGGAGGACAAATAGAGATGTTTTGCTTTACACTAAAAAGGTGAAGGATGAACAGAACAAAGTGAGGTTTATTACCACATACAGTGATCAATGGGAAAATATAAGGTAAGTGCTAAAAAAGAATTGGCACCTAGAGGGGGAGGTTAAAGAAATGGTGGGAGAGCATCCACTTCTAACAGCTAGAGAAACCCCAAGTCTCAGAAACAAGCTAGTCAGCAGCAGGTTTGAAAGAAATCCCTCAATAGCAGATTGGTTGAGGAAAAACAGAGGTTTAAAAGGAAATTTCCCCCATGGAAAATGTATATATTGTCCATTTATGGAGAGAGGTAAAAAATTCACAGGTAATGGGGATAGAGAATACATAACAAGATTTTTCAGTAGGAGTAGTGTACTTGTTACACTGTGATTGTCCCTGTTTCTATGTAGAGAAAACCAAGCGACGTCTAAAGGATAGAATTCAGGAACACAGGGATGACATTATCTTCAACAGAGATGCCAATGTCACTAGACACTTTGCAAAGTATCATGATATTGACCCGGTGTCTCTGAAATTCATGGGTATAGATAAGGGGGACCCACATAATAGAGGTGGGGATATAGACAAATATCTCCTACTAAAAGAGGTAAGACGGGTATGCAACCTGAAAACAAAATATCCCCTAGGGCTAAATTAAAATTATGATTACCCTTGTTTCCTGTAGACACCCTCTATGAACAATTTAAGTT
The DNA here is from genome assembly GCF_027579735.1 of Bombina bombina. NCBI lineage: Eukaryota > Metazoa > Chordata > Amphibia > Anura > Bombinatoridae > Bombina > Bombina bombina. Next base: position 539,016,120 of record NC_069501.1, on the reverse strand, counting down.
TTGAAACATAATATAGATCTTTTTTAAAATGTAACCTTTATTATCAAAATTTGTTTAATTTTGCTTTTAATTTAAACATAAGGTAAACAAAATCCTATATTCATTTGTAGTAAAAGTTACGTTTCTACTCTATATGGTCCTCTTGTGGACAAAGGAAGTATTTGGAGAGTAAATGTACATTTTTGTAAATCTCGAACTGAGAGCGTGTATGCCTTTAAGTTAGAATGAAACGAGGGTACTAGAATTGATGCTTTAGTTTGTAAGACACAATGTTTCCCTTTATGCATATTTTGAAAATTATTTGTAATTCTCTTGGAAGTGATTCAATAGAAAATTCTGATTTAGAAGCACTAAACTAATATGTATAAACATGAATAAAATAGTAAAAAGGGACTTTTGCTGATCAGAGTGAATAAGAAAAGGGTTTTAGGAAATGTTCCTTTAATTGAGTGGGAATCAATTAAGTAGGAAGGGACATTTAGGATTTAAATATGAGAGCTAAGTAGAAAAGTTCATAGCCCTGACGAAGCCCCAGTATGAAGTGTGTAAAGGGGTGAAACGCATATGACATTGGCAAGCTTAAACTTTCTTTGATTCGTAACCGGTATCCACTTTGAGCAGAGAAAAAGTGCATATAAGCTGGAGCCTTTGATCTATGGCTATAAGAAAGTCATTTGTGTAAAGCTGCAAGGCAAACCTGCTGTTTTTTTATACACTTGTATAAGGTGACTTTTTGCCAAACACATTGTATCTTTTTGAACACATGGGGGATACAGAGGAACCTCTCAAACAGTTGCAGTTTGCACAGTACATCACGTCAGAGGAAACGGGATCACAGCAAGCTCAATCAATCACACTAGTTTGGAAAACGAGTTCTCGGTAAAGAGAGGCCCTGGAGGCAATAGCTGAAGCTGTTTGACCCGGTCTTATAACGGAACAATGTTCTCAGGAGAGGTATCCCCCTACGTTGCTATATCCACCACCTCCTGGGACATTCCGGCTAGACCTTAAGTGCGGTCTGAATACTGTAGTCATTTGCCGGTTTTGCCATCAGTTTGGAGGAAGTCTGCCGGTGTTGACATTCTTGTGTATACACTGGGAACAGTTTTGAACTGAGCGGCTCATACCGCTATATTAGGGGAGACCTCTCTCACTGTTTTCATGATCTATGCGTGTATGTTTAACTTGATAAGTTGCATTTGGGAGTTTGAAACAATGCTATTTTTTTTTAAGCAGCTCGCTAATCACGTTTTCTTTGCAGGATTGATATAAGAGCACTTAGAATACGATTGTTGTGCTCATATTAGTCTCATGTTAGGTTGTTTGCATTTCAGCAAGTGGTTCTTGGGTTCTTTGTTTTTTTCTATTATTTTTGTCACAGTGAAGCTGGTGAAGTCACATGATGTATATTTTGGATTAAAAAATACGTTATAATTTAACAAGAAAAGAGTGCTGTTATCCCTTTCTAAAAATAGAGGGGTAGCTCCCACTTTTTTAAATCTTTCTGAATTTATTTGCAATTTATTTTAAAGGGTCTACACCATCACCTTTATAAAGGCTATTTAAAATACTTAAAAAGGTATTTTTCAATTCTAGAGATTAGATAAAGATAAAATCTCTTTATTTATTATTTATTATCGGTTATTTGTAGAGCGCCAACAGATTCCGCAGCTCTTTCCACTATATATATATATATATATATATATATATATATATATATATATATATATATATATATATATATATACATAATTATATATAGGTATAGATATATACAGATATATAGGAATATCTATTTAGAAATACAGAGTGCATTCCCCTATGTGTAGAAATATTTACAGTTAATACATAGTTAAACCTTTATTAAATATGAATATTGCATATATATATATTTACACATTTATATGTATTTATATGTGTATATATGTCTGTAAATTCATATAAATACATATGTACACACATAAACATACATATATACAGGTGGCCCTCGTTTTACAACGGTTCAATTTACACCGTTTCAGAATAACAACCTTTTTTTCCAGTCATGTGACTGCTATTGAAAAGCATTGAGAAGCAGTGCATTTATAAAAATAGCCAGTAGGTGGAGCTGCCCACTTGTGTTGCAGCAAAGCCAAGCAAGCTGAAATTAATCAGTTTAACCAGACCTGAGATATCGAGCAGATTTCAAAGGAACAAGATCTTCCTGTCTATAAATCAGTCCAGATTGGAATGCATAGAAAGAACTGTTTGCAGAAAAATGCAAGTGAAGTCTGTGTTGTGTGATTATTTTATTAGGTTTATAATGCTGTTTAGCATTTAAAGTCTTAATTTCAAAGCTTTAAAAATAATGTATTAGGTGTTAATTATGACAATTTTGAGAGGGGCCTGGAACCTAACTCCCTCACTTCCCATTGACTTACATTATAAACTGGGTTTCAATTTACAATGGTTTTGATTTACAACCATTCCTTCTGGAACCTAACCCCGGTGTAAACTGAGGGCTAGCTGTATATATATATATATATATATATATATATATATACTTACATACATATACATATTTAGACATGTATATGTATGTATCTCTATGTTGAAGTCCTTTGCCTGCCATTTTTCTTCTAACACCTGAGACTTTATATCTTTGAGCCCTTTGAGAACTTTTTTGTGCAATCTTTTTAAAATAATTTTATTAGATAGTGTTATTATGAGTGTAACTGTACTTGTAATGCATTTTTGATGTGTTTCGTGACACTTTTTTTCTGCAACAGTTAACCTGATCTCTGAGGATGCGGTAATCATTCTAGTGTAAATCGCGATTGCGCTCACGCCTCACGCGTTTACTTTCAACTTGTAATACAAGCACTAAAGCCCTTTTAACTCGCGAGTAACTGTTAGTGCGCCACTTGTAATCTGGCCCTAAATTGTTCCTGGGGAGAACATTGCATTTAAAATCAGCTGTGTACTATGGGCTAGATTACAAGTGGCGTGCTAACGTTAACGTGCACAAAATAGCTTTCACAGGTGCGTTAATTTGCCCGTTTATTACAAGTTGAAAAAAACATGTTTGCTCGAGTGCAATCAAATGTAACCTGTGTCAGGTTAGCGCAACTGAGGACCTTGCGTAAAGGGTTAAGGTTCAAATAAAAGTTGCATCAAACAGAACATAAATACCTTAAATTAAACTGTTATACTCTTTTAAGCACTATCTGATATAAAAACCCAACGGGTGTACACTAATTCTTCATTTGCACAAACCCGACATGAGTTATCATAAGGTACATTATGTATTTATTAAATATAAAATACTGAAAAATATTAGTAATTAATGAAGATAATTATTATAGCTGCACTAAAATATTCTAAATAATCCATACAATATATATATATATATATATATATATATATATATATATATATATATATATATACACTTTACAGTATCTTTAATAATGAATCGTTATTAATATTTTTTACAATATTTCATATTTCCGTAACAACCCTTAAGGTAACTAATTCTTCATGTGCGCTAACCCCACACCGCATTAGACCTAAAGTGTGCTAGCCGAAGTGCTTTACACATATTTTACATTCCAATATTTTACAAATTGTATTATTTAATATATATATATATATATATATATATATATATATATATATATATATATATCTGATGATGTTAATGTAATATATATATCTATACCTATAGATCTATAGAAATAGATATACAGGTATAGATATATACAGGTATATATATATATATATATATATATATATATATATATATATATATATATATATATATATATATATATATATATATATATATATATATATATATATATATATATACAGAAATATTTATTTCTAATAAAAATAAAATTTTCCTTCTATGTGAAGAACATTGGAATGTCAAATATTAATAACTCCTATCAGGTTAGCATGCACGCAATAAGTGTTGCTTTTCTTTTACTCTCATTTCAATTAAGTCTATTTGGAGAAAAAGTTAGCGGGGTTGCGAAATCCGAGGTCCTGAAGTTAACTTTTAATTTGTGCGCTAACCTGTACATGCAAAAAGATTACTTCTGGAGGTTTTAGCGCTCAAGCAAAAGCACTAAATATCATGTCACTTGTAATCTAGCCCTATATAGGTTATCAACTTTTCTTCATTCTCTTAGTATCCTTTGTTGAAAAGCAGGGAGGTAAGTTCAGGGGCATGCACGTGTCTTCAGTGCTATACAGTATGTAGTGGGCCAGGCATGTGCACGCTACCTACCTAGGTATCTCTTCAACAAAGAAAACCTTGGCCTGAAAAACGCAATTTTCTAAGATGTAAAGGCAGATAAATAATGTCTATAAACTAGCAGACTATTTTACCCACGCAGTGTACTATTTTTATATCAGCTTTATTGCTTTAAACCATAATTAAACTTCAGTTTGTACTGACATGAAGAAAAATCATCTTCAAAAGTATTATCTGTCTTTCCTTTAAGAGAGGCCATTCCATGCATTTTTCTAAAATGCATTTGTAACATTTCCCCATAACAAGCAACCCTAAAGTTTTAAGCAGGTGTTAATAACATGCTATCAAAATAGGAAGCTAACCTGATTAATGAGGAGATAGGAGAGGTGGAGATTTATCATTACAGCTTATCATTCATGGATACATTGTGTATATATGTATTTCTCTCTTTTTTCATGTTTATACATTTTTCTATGGGTCACATTTTCATCATCTCACAAACTACCCCTGCATATGTGCTCTAGCTAATTTGATTTTAAAGTCCTGCAACCTGTTTATTTATGGCAGAAAATAGTACTGTAGTTTTACATAACATTCCTTGCTCATCTGAGCTCTAACTCAACACACTAATTCGATCTATTGCAGTGCAGCTTGTCTGTTTATCAGCAAATAGCAATCAGTGTATGTAATAGTTTTACCATCTTCAGCCACCTTCTTTCACTCTATAACTTTTGGTTTATAAAGGAGACAAATATCAGGTGAGCTTCATCATGTTAATTATACTGGCTCAACCCAGTAGAAAACCTGGAATGGGCTCTCATAATCTGACTAGTGGGTCTAGTGGAGGAGCGTCTAATCTGTAAGGATCGGGGACGGAGCCTGCAGGTGAGGTGGCTGGGGATGCCGGGGAGGCAGGGGTTGGATTAATGAGTGGTGAACGTGAGAAGCTGCTGAGTGGTTTGAAGGCTTTAATGACAATTCTGGAGGCTCCGAAGGGCAGGGATTTGGTGCTGAAAGCGTGGGTTCTGGTCAGTAGTGTGGCGGCAGTGGGATCTGTAGTTCCTGGGAGTGGTGCGGGTCCGGTCGTAGTAGGGGCGGAAGCAGCAGGATGCTCTTTGAAAGTGGTAGAGGAGGCTTTGAGGCGCCCTGTGCTTATGTTCCATCGGCCCGTTGGGGATTCATCTTATGAATGAGGTAAAAGAAAAAATTTGGAAATAGGAATTTCTTGAAATCTATTCCTTATTACCTTTTGATCAGGTGATGGAAATCAAGGAGGATGACAAGTCGGACAAATGGAAGGAGGAGGAGGATTGCAAGAAGAGATATCATAAGCTTCCTAAGATGCTAGGGAACTGGTCCAAGGCCTTTTGTGTCCTGGCAAGTATGGTAACGGAAAAATCCCCAGAGCAGGGGGGAGCTCTTTTTCTGTTACTTTAATGAAATCTCAGGTGCGTATAGGACATACGGGGGCATGGCGTGGTGGCGGTACGACGAAAAGTTTCGTAAGAGGTTGTCGGTCAGACCGGAAATAAGGTGGAGATAATGACGAAAGATTAAATCAAATACAAAAAAATGACCAGTTCCAAAAATAGTATGATACACAAACTCTCAAGAAGAATAGGGCTCTCCCAAACCCTATATGAAGATAACACTGAAACTTTCAAGATCCATATTTTTTTCAGTGGAGATAATGACACCCTTGAGGGTCAGGGGTTGGATCTGCCGGCCCCGTGTCTGGAGGTAGCGCAGCCGTTGCTATGTGCAAGGGACTTTGTTTCCAATTTAACCACGGGGTGTGCCATTTCGGTGGAAGTTGCAAATTTAAGCATGAATGTTCAGAATGTGGAGGAAACCATGATTTTGCCAGGTGTTTCAAAAAGGGAAAGTTTGGTGGAAGGCCAGGTGATACCGCTTCTGCGAGCACGAATGCCAGTGAAAGTAGAACAGATGGTGGTGTCCTTAGAGACTTACACCAGTATGCGGGGTAAAGGGGAGGATGCGGAACTGCTGTTGTCGAGGTTTAGTTCTGGGTTTGTTATTCCTTTTAAGGATCAGGGGGATGGGAATTTTTCCGGTAACCTAAAGTCAGCAAGGGAATTTCCGGATGTGGTTCGGGAAAAATTGTGGAAGGAGGTGGCTTTGGATCTAAAAGCTGGGCCTTTTGTGGCCCCTCCATTTCCTAATATATGGATATCCCCTTTGGGGGTGGTGCCTAAGAGGTCAGAGGGTCAGTTTAGTATGATCCATCACCTTTTGTACACAAATGGTTTGTCTGTTAATGATGGCATTGACCCGGAGTTAGTCTCTGTTAGGTATGCTTCATTTGACAAGGCGGTTGATTTTGTGAGAATGGTAGGTCCTGGGGCTCTGTTGGCTAAGGTGGATGTCTAGGCGGCTTTTAGGCTTCTTCCAGTTCACCCTCGTTGTCACCATTTGCTGGGATGTAAGTTTGAATGACCTGTGTAATATATTGACCAGTGTCTGTCTATAGGGTTCTCTATCTCTTGCTCTTATTTTGAGAAGTTCAGCACATTCATATAGTGGGTTGTTAAACAATGGTCAGGTTTGTTGTCTTTGGTTCATTACCTTGACGACTTTCTGTTTGTGGGTCCTGCAAAGTCGGTGGTTTGTCAGAGCCTTATGGATATGTTTGGGTTGGTGGCTGCAGATTTTGGGATTCCGGTTGCGGAGGAGAAATCTGAGGGCCCCAGTGACTTGATAGAGTGTCAGCTTCCATGGGGCAAGGTGGAGGATTTGAATGAATCTATTCAGAGAGCTTTGGGAGCAGAAAAAAATTAAGCTAAGGCAGCTTCAATCTCTCTTTGGGAAATTGAATTTTGCATTTTGCACTATTCCGGTGGGAAGGGTTTTCTGTTGGAGGCTGTCTTTGACTACGATGGGGGTCACGGTCTCTCATCACCATATTCCATTGACAAAGGAGTTGAAAGATGATCTGAGGGTGTGGACGGCTTTTTTGGTGGACTTCAATGGCCGATTGTAGATTCAAGAGGTTGGTTGGTCCGATGAACGTTTGTGTCTGTTCATGGATGCATCTGGTTCATGTGGCTTTGGAGCTTACTTAAGAGGTAAATGGTGTGCTGAGGCTTGGCCTGAGAGTTGGGAGGCCAGGGGGCTGACAAAAAATTTGACATTTCTGGAACTTTTCCGTTGGTGGTGGCTTTCAAGGTTTGGGCAGACGAGCTTTGTGATAAGTGAGTGTGTTTTCATTCTGATAATATGGGTGTGGTGTATTCGATCAATAACTTGACTGCCAATTCACCTCCTGTGCTGCGTATGTGGCGGGTGTTTGTTCTGGAGTGTTTGAGGCTTAATGTGTCTTTTAGGGCTGTACATGTACTGGGCAAATTTAAATCAATTGCTGATGCTTTGTCCAATTTTCAGGGGAGCGATTCCGGCTGGAGGCTCCGGAAGTGGAAACGGAGGGTGTGGCTTGCCCAAGGGAATTGTGGCTACTGGGCTTTCAGTAGTGCTGGATTTGGTAAAGGGGGCTCTAGCTCAGTCTACGTGGAGGGCTTACCCCCGGGTGTGGCAGTTCTGGGAATCTGTGGTGGGGAGCCAGGATTGGATGGCTTCCTGTGAGATCTGTTTGGATGTTTTTCTGGGATGGATTCAACAATGAGGGGGTGGAGCAGCTTTCTGCGGCAGAGGTTCGTAGAAGGATGGATGCTATGGCTTTCTTGTTTCATTTGGGGGGGTTTGGCTGACTTGACAAAGTATTTTGTAGTCAGGATGGTGGTGCCGGGTTTATACAGGGGTAGGGTCAGTAGGGATAGGAGGCAGACGGTTGTTTTCTCTCTATTGAAAAAGGTTGTTGGGTTGTTACCTGAGGTTTGTTGGTCTGGTTATGAGATTGTTTTGTTTAGGGCCGCTTTTGTTTTGGCCTTTTTTGGGGCTTTCCGGGTCTCTGAGCTGGTGGGCAAGAATAAGAAAATGGTAAGTGGGCTTCGTTTTCAGGATGTGCTGAAGAATAAAGGGGTTTTGGAGGTCTGGTTGCGGCATTCAAAAACTGATCAAATGGGTAAGGGCAAGCTTATTCGTTTGAACTTAGTTGGGGGACATTGTTGTCCTGTTGAAGCAGTGTTGGATTTTCTGAAAGTGAAACCGGAGGGTAGGGGTGCTTTCTTCATTCATGAGGATGGTTTGGTTTTATCTAGGTTTCAATTTGTGGCTTTTTTTGGCATTAGGGTTGTTGGGATTGGAAGCTAGGTATTTTGGATCGCATTCTTTCGCATTGGGGTTGCGACGGAGGCACAGGGTTTGGGTTTGGAGCCTTCGGTTATAAAAATAATTGGAAGATGGGGGTCTGAGCATTTTAGGGGCCGGAGCTTGATGTGGCTCTAAAGGAAAGATTGGTATTAGAGGAGGATCACAGTGTATAAACATTGGATTGTAACAGAGACATCCTTTTGACCTGAACTGGGACCCTCTCTTCTTTCCCTAAATTGGGATTCAGGCTTATAATTTTTATCTTGTAAGTGTTTTTAACCGTTGTGTGTACAATAAAAATTAAAACGTCTACCTTGATGTGAGTTTGCGCTCTGTTCTTTTTGCTATAAGATTACAAAGGTTTTTGTGGATAGGATTAAGTGGGATTTGAACAGGTTGTGTTTCTTATTTCCAGGGTTGGTTATTGTCTGGTCGAACAATGAATGTAGGTTGGTGTGGCATTTGGCTTGGGATGGGTCGAAACTGGAAAATTCTAGGTGAAAAGTGAACAGGATGACCAGCAGTCATGTAAGGAAGTTGGGGGGTCTCGCTTTGAGGCATGTTGCGTTTGAGGGGGAGTCTTGAAGGTGATTTTTATTGAGGGATGGGGTTCATTTAAATGAGGTGGGGTTACATTTATTTAACTTTACTTTGAAAGAAGGAATTGAAATGGCCGTGGCTGTTTTGGGCAGTGCTCACTGGTAGGACGAGCTGTGGCGGGGTGCTTGTCCTGGGTGTGTTGGCTTACGCCATTGTGTGGGCTATTGGTACCTCCTGTTGGGGTTGACAGGAAAGGTGGTTCTCATGGGGAGGTGTGCCTTATGATTGCAGGCACAGAAAAAATGTGGTTGGTGGGGCAAGCCCTAGTTTTTTGTTTACTTACACCTAGATTACGAGTTTAGCTTAGTGTGCATAATAATGAGTATGGTTCTAGAATAGCTGTATTTATTCCAGCGTGGATGGTGTATGGTGTGATTCCCTTAGCTGCGGGATGGCTAGTGAGGCAATCTCTGTGTATTCCTTTAACCATAGAAAAATGAGTTACAAAGTCTGTAACAAAAAAAAGTGCTTTACCCCTACAATTGTATAGGAGAAATTCTCACTGAATAATACAGGAAATATTGTTTAACCATTTATACTTTATCTTTATTGACTTAACTATTCAACTCTCATTTTTTAACCGCTTACTCTCCATGATAATTGTTGATTGCAATAATTTTTGCCAATAGCTTGTAAATGTGTGTTATATTTTGGGATCAGACTTTATGCTATGATACTGAAAGTCAATTAAACATTAATCTAGGCCCCGCTAAAGAGGGGGCTTAAGCAGACAGAATCTATTACACTGAACAGCTGTACTAAAGTTAACTGTGTAAGCAAGGACTTTATAATTACAGATATAGTATTAGGCTAGATAGCTTTAATCTCGTAATCTGACATCCCACATATTAACAGATCCTCTTGTTAAAACGTTATTTCTGAATTTATTAATAGCTGGCTACAAAAGATATTGTTTGTATTTGACTGCTTGATATTATACAAACCAATTACAATGTTTCACATCTAGATACATGATTTTCAGAGGAATTATTCACACACATATGCTATGTATTGATATCTAGAGAGTTTAAGTGTTTTTAAACGTGTATGATTGAATAGTTAAACCAATGAAGATAAAGTATGAATGGATAAAAAATCATTCCTGTATTATTCAGTTAGAACTTCTCCTATACAATTGTAGGGGTAAAGCACTCTTTTTTGTTGCAGACTTTGTAACTCATTTTTCTATGAGTCTCCTTAGTGCTATATTGTCCCCCTAACAGGTGCTTGTTGATTACAAAAATATTTGGCACCTATAGGCACTTACCATTAGTATTACTTTACCTACTATCTTGTTACTATAGTATATTCCTTTAACCACACTTGGTGGTAATATGCTGTGATCACTTTACATATTATGTAAGTGCAATTTATTTTAATCCTTGTTTTATTTAAATAAACAACACTGTGAGTCATAGATGTGCTCTTTCTTTTGTCTTTATGATGTTACAAACATTGTTGCAAACACTGCTGCTATTTAGTGCTCAAGACACATGCACACTTACCAAGGTATATTCTTCAACAAAGGAAGCCAAACATAACTGAGTTGAATACAAGGATTTAGCTATACAAACTCTAATTGATTCGAATAAAGCCCTCAGTCTATAATTACTGCTGCCCCTGTCAGAAAAAAACTGTATTTCTCACATAATCAAGATGCTGGTTCTAAAAATTCCCAGAATATTCTTATTGATAGCTCCCAAGGAATATTTCTACCCTACATTTTATGCTGTCTGTATGCCAAAGCTAATAAATTTTTCCTAACACAGACTTTGATCTTTCAGATGTTTGATTGGAATCTGTATATGAACAAAGGAATTTGAGGATTTTCTCTCCCCAAAGAGAAACCTTCTAAATATTTAATGTAATCTAGTATTTCCTTATGGTCAACATTGGGTAGTGTGTAAGAGTTTTGACATTAAATGTTGTATATTGTCACAATGGCCAAGGTGAGAGTAGTGTTGTGTTACAGGTGACTATCAATTAGGTAACATACTGATTTGTTATATATTTTCAGACAGTAGAGCATTCTTCTTAGTGTGCTCATTAAAGTGTTCAAAGCCTTTAGCAAAACAAATTTCTGGATAGATTCTAATGCACTAAAATGGATCACAGCCAGCAATGTTTGTGTTCTCAAACACAGCCTATTATAATGTTATCTTCATATACCAATACACAGCACAGCTGGGATACATTAAATCATGAGAATACTATATAAAAGTAATGGCCCTAGGCTCTGAATACCTGATGAAGTAGCATGGCCTCAAAACAAGTAGTGTGACTGAGGATTAGTATTGCAAAAAAACAAAAACAATGTAGGTCAGATGAAACAAAAGATCACTATAGTTCAAATGTATTTATTTTGTATGTATAATAATTCTTGGATTTATATTTATAACTAGTCCGAGTTGTTAATTAGTATATTGTATAATTCATTTGTATTCATTATTATGTATTGCTGTGTGTATAATGTTAGGCTTTACAGTGTCCTTTTGCCATATACTGATGATTGTATCTCACCTACCACAGCTGTGGGCTTGGAGCATAGCAGCTAATGTATTATTTCTTATCCTCTTCCGCATTGGGAAATCAAATCTCCCCACAGGCTTTGAGCATCTGTTCAATGTCATGTTTATGTGCTGATGTTCAGTATATTTTACTTGCTACAAGCTCGTGGTTTTGTATACATTGCTCTCTCGTTTCACAGTGACAAGCTAGGAGGGACCTACTCCCCATTCTGGTAGCGGACAATGCAGTTTGGAATTCCTGTCATGCTTCTGCTGCCTTCCAGTCTAACGGTTTATTTTCTTTTCTTGCTGCGCCAGTTACTGTAAATGTTATTGAGCTGTCCATCTGAAAGCAACAGCCTTGGTTCAACTAAAAGGAGGCCTTTTGAAAACCTTTTCTATGGCTGAATGGTGGCATTAACATTATAACGTGAGATAAACACTTTCTGAACAATTGTAAGTGTGATATAAATGATTATATTTCTTGTTGTAAGACATTTTTCTATAATGATGTTTATTTACATAAACACTTCATATAACTCCTCATTTTTCTTCAAATAAATCTTTCCCTGTAACTTCTCAAATCCTCCAGTTTATTTTCTGAGTATTATTTCTTACCATGTAGCATTTACAACAACTCCTAGCTTTATTTATTTATTTATAAAATATTTTACCAGGAAGGATACATTGAGATTTCTCTCGTTTTCAAGTATGTCCTGGGATCACAAAACATTGCATTGATACAATAGGGTACAATAAAATACAAAAACAATAATAATAATACACAATATATGCAAACATTTAACATAGAGCAGGTGTGAAATATTTAACCTTGACAGGAGCATTCTGTTTTGAGATATGTAGAGAGAGATCTCTTAAAGGATTTTAGGCTTGGGGAAGTTTTTAAAGTGTGAGGGAGGTCATTCCATAATTGTGGCGCTCTGTAGGAAAAGGAGGATCGAGCTGCTTTTTTTTTGTATTGAGGCAAGCTAAATAATGTGCTGTTATTGGATCGGAGGTTATAGGAGGTGGGAATAGCCGGGGAGAGCATTCTGCTCAGGTAGGGTGGGAGCTTCCCAGAAAGGCTCTTAAAGACAAGGCAGGAAAGATGGAGGGTGCGTCTGGATTCCAGCGACAGCCAGTTTAGTTCTTTTAGCATGTCACAATGGTGGGTCCTGTAGTTACATTGTAGCACAAAGCGGCAGAGCGAGTTATATAACGTATTTAGTTTATTAAGGTGAGTTTGCGGAGCAGGTGCATATACTATGTCCCCATAATCCAAGATAGGCATCAGCATTTGCTGTACAATCTTTTCCTTTACTGTAGGGCTGAGGCAAGATTTGTTTCTGTACAGGGCACCTAGTTTTGGATAAAGTTTAGAGGCAATTTTTTCTATGTGGAGTCCAAAAGATAGATTGGGGTCTAACAACATACCTAAGTATTTAAAAGAGTGGACTGCGGTCAGCGTGCAATTCGATTTTGTTTTGATGCGAAGATGGGAATTTTCTAATTTATGTATTTTAGGTCCCGTTCCAAAGATCATTGTGACCGTTTTGTCAGTGTTTAGGAAGAGTTTGTTTTTTGAGATCCACTTTTCTACCTCTGTGAACTGGTTTTGGAGCACTGTTTCAAGCTGCAGCAGATCAGATTTGTTTGCATAGATTACTGTGTCGTCTGCGTACATGTGTACAGTTGAGGATTTGCAGACATTAGGCAAATCATTTATAAATAATGTGAATAGTAGGGGGCCGAGAATGGAACCTTGGGGAACACCACACGTGACTGGGAGAGGGAGGGAGTCACTGTTAGAGACAGAGACATATTGTGATCGATCCGATACATATGATTTAAACCAGGTTAATGGGTGATCAGCAATACCAGAGTTTTTTAGTTTGAGAAGTAGTAGGTCATGGTCCACTGTGTCAAAAGCCTTTGCAAAATCAAGGAAAATAGCTCCAGTTAGGTCTCCTTGTTCCATGGCAGTTTGGATGTCGTTGCAAACTTTTAGGAGGGCAGTTGTAGTGGAGTGATTTGGTCTGAAACCTGATTGATCAGGGGTCAGATAGTTAGAAAGTTGATAATACTCGCATAATTGCGTATGGACGCATTTTTCTAGGATTTTTGACAATACAGGGAGCAGTGATATAGGACGATAGTTAGAAACCAAGGTTAACTCCCCACTTTTATGAATAGGCACTACTCTTGCAGTTTTCCAGAGTTTGGGTATGTATCCAGACACCAAGGATTCGTTAATTAGGGTTGCAACAGGCTTAGCAATTGCCGGCGCACTGAGCTTCAACAGCATTGCTGGGATTTGATCAGGTCCTGACTGGTTTTTCATTTTTAGATTATCGAGGTGTTTCTTAATGACATTGAAGGGTACAGGTCTAAAATTGAACTTTTCTATATTGGGTCTTTGCTGTTTTAGTGGGGCCTGATCCACATTTGTAGCTTCAGGATGTGTGCCATTTATTAGTTTGTCAATCAGGGTGGTGGAGCATCCTACAAAATAATTGTTAAAGGCATTTGCTACTTCTAAGGGGAGTTGCAGGTTTTGGTTATCCACATTGACAGTGGAGGGTTGGGAGTGGATTGGTGGATTTTGTAAGTTATTTATGAGTTTCCAAAACATTCGAGGGTTACATATATTATTGTTCAGATTTTCACAGAAATATTGCGCCTTAGCCAATTTTGTTTGTTTAGTACATATATTTCGCCAATTTCTATATACACAGTGATCATTCATAGAGCCAGTATGCTTGAACTTTGACCACAATGAATCCCGAAATTGGTACATTTGAATGAGGTCAGCTGTGATCCAATTCAAGTGTGCTCCTTTTACTCTCACCTTACGCAGCGGTGCATGTAAATTCCAAACTTGTAGGAGTTCAGACTGAAAGAATTCAACTGCAGAGTCTAGATCTGGGATTAGGTTTAATCTGTGCCAGGGGAGGTTCTTGATGTCATTTAGAAATGATGGAAGATTAAATTTTTTGAAGGACCTGGTGATTTTAACCTTGGGAGAGGATTTAGTTGCCTTTATTTTGCGCACGCAGTACACTAAGCAGTGGTCACTGAAATTGTTAGGGAGAACACCTGCCTCCTGGATTCGGTCGGGAGAAGTGGAGAGAATCCAGTCGAGCAGGGTATGATTATGGCTTTTGATGTTTATGCGAGTTGGGGAGGAGATTAATTGCGTTAGCTGCAAAGATTCAAACAGCGAGCGACAACTGTTATTTTTTGGATTTAGCCAATCGATGTTAAAATCTCCAAAAACCAAAATTTCACTTTTTGGGTTTTGAGTTATGGATTCACTAAGGAGCTGTGCTATGTCCGAAATGGAATGCACAGGGGAGCTTGGTGGGCGGTAGATTCCTGCAACAATGATTGATTTACTGCACGGGATCTCAATTTTGCCAGAAAGGAAATCAAAGGTGGCAGGAGAGCTAGATTTTTGTATGGGGGTGAACTTTGTGGAGTTGTCAACATAAATTACAATGCCGCCTCCTCTCTTTGCTCTGTCAATTCTATGGCATGAATACCCAGGTATTGCAATGGCAGAGTCAGGTATTTTTGCAGTTAGCCATGATTCAGAGATAACAATGATTTTTGGCTTGTATTGTAAACACCAAGCTTGCAGTGCATCGATTTTTGGAAATAAGCTGCGTATATTACAGTGCACAAAGGAGAGGCCTTTTTTAGCTGGAAGGCTAGGAATGGAATTTGCTGGGGGACCAGGGTTAGACTCTACATCATTTGCAAGGGCAAGTAGCATAAGGAATAGGAATTTGGACATAGTTTTTGTTTGGCTATATAGTGAATGGCATACTTTATAATTTTGTGTGGTGGGGGTAGGAGGGCTATTTTTTATAACTCTCCACCAGCACTCAGCAGATAAGTTACAGCAACAGAGCAGGCCATGGTGTATGATAATTTGTTTTCCAGTTTGAGGTGGGTGATTATGGCGGTAATGAAGTGAACAAAATTGGAGTGAGAAAACAGTTGTCACGAATATCAGTATGGTCATATTTTGATACATGTTAGTGCTATGAGATGTGTAGGTGAAAATAAATCAAGAATAGTACAATATAAAAAAGAAATATATATATGTATACATACACACACATACACATATATATTCACACACTATTGGTGTGGGATATATAGCTATTTGTAGGGAGAGAGGGTATGTATTCTAAAGGGTTAAGTGAATGGAAGGATGAGCTGATTAGTGTTTGCAGCTGTCAGTTTGGGAGAATGAAAGGTGTGTGGGAGACTATCTATAAATTGGGGAATGAACCTGGGGTGGGTGGGGTGAGGGGTAGGGTGGGAGGGTAACTATCTTCCTGTAACTACCTGATGCAGAGAGCAGTGTCAGCTGCAAATGTGGGTCTGTGAATGTTCCTTAGACTTGTTGTGAGTATACTTTAAGTCAGCTGGGGGGAAAGATAAATTAGTGTTATATTGGTCTGCAAAAAAAGTTAAGGGAGGGTGCTAGGGGTCATACAGGCCAAAAAGAAAATAAAAACCAAGAAAAAAACACAGAGAAAGATCACAAATTAAAGAGATAAGAGAGGTATCCATTGAGGAAAATAGAACCATTTAACAAGCAAGATAAATGGCCCATCAGTGTGCTCCAGTATGCATTTAAAATACAGAATACAAATAATAGCAAATACATATTACAACATACACATTATTAGAAAACAGGGGTGAAATATAATAAGATGACTATCTTCCTGTAACTACCTGATGCAGAGAGCAGTGTCAGCTGCAAATGTGGGTCTGTGAATGTTCCTTAGACTTGTTGTGAGTATACTTTAAGTCAGCTGGGGGGAAAGATAAATTAGTGTTATATTGGTCTGCAAAAAAAGTTAAGGGAGGGTGCTAGGGGTCATACAGGCCAAAAAGAAAATAAAAACCAAGAAAAAAACACAGAGAAAGATCACAAATTAGAGAGATAAGAGAGGTATCCATTGAGGAAAATAAAACCATTTAACAAGCAAGATAAATGGCCCATCAGTGTGCTCCAGTATGCATTTAAAATACAGAATACAAATAATAGCAAATACATATTACAACATACACATTATTAGAAAACAGGGGTGAAATATAATAAGATGACTATCTTCCTGTAACTACCTGATGCAGAGAGCAGTGTCAGCTGCAAATGTGGGTCTGTGAATGTTCCTTAGACTTGTTGTGAGTATACTTTAAGTTAGCTGGGGGGAAAGATAAATTAGTGTTATATTGGTCTGCAAAAAAAGTTAAGGGAGGGTGCTAGGGGTCATACAGGCCAAAAAGAAAATAAAAACCAAGAAAAAAACACAGAGAAAGATCACAAATTAAAGAGATAAGAGAGGTATCCATTGAGGAAAATAGAACCATTTAACAAGCAAGATAAATGGCCCATCAGTGTGCTCCAGTATGCATTTAAAATACAGAATACAAATAATAGCAAATACATATTACAACATACACATTATTAGAAAACAGGGGTGAAATATAATAAGATGACTATCTTCCTGTAACTACCTGATGCAGAGAGCAGTGTCAGCTGCAAATGTGGGTCTGTGAATGTTCCTTAGACTTGTTGTGAGTATACTTTAAGTCAGCTGGGGGGAAAGATAAATTAGTGTTATATTGGTCTGCAAAAAAAGTTAAGGGAGGGTGCTAGGGGTCATACAGGCCAAAAAGAAAATAAAAACCAAGAAAAAAACACAGAGAAAGATCACAAATTAAAGAGATAAGAGAGGTATCCATTGAGGAAAATAGAACCATTTAACAAGCAAGATAAATGGCCCATCAGTGTGCTCCAGTATGCATTTAAAATACAGAATACAAATAATAGCAAATACATATTACAACATACACATTATTAGAAAACAGGGGTGAAATATAATAAGATGACTATCTTCCTGTAACTACCTGATGCAGAGAGCAGTGTCAGCTGCAAATGTGGGTCTGTGAATGTTCCTTAGACTTGTTGTGAGTATACTTTAAGTCAGCTGGGGGGAAAGATAAATTAGTGTTATATTGGTCTGCAAAAAAAGTTAAGGGAGGGTGCTAGGGGTCATACAGGCCAAAAAGAAAATAAAAACCAAGAAAAAAACACAGAGAAAGATCACAAATTAAAGAGATAAGAGAGGTATCCATTGAGGAAAATAGAACCATTTAACAAGCAAGATAAATGGCCCATCAGTGTGCTCCAGTATGCATTTAAAATACAGAATACAAATAATAGCAAATACATATTACAACATACACATTATTAGAAAACAGGGGTGAAATATAATAAGATGACTATCTTCCTGTAACTACCTGATGCAGAGAGCAGTGTCAGCTGCAAATGTGGGTCTGTGAATGTTCCTTAGACTTGTTGTGAGTATACTTTAAGTCAGCTGGGGGGAAAGATAAATTAGTGTTATATTGGTCTGCAAAAAAAGTTAAGGGAGGGTGCTAGGGGTCATACAGGCCAAAAAGAAAATAAAAACCAAGAAAAAAACACAGAGAAAGATCACAAATTAAAGAGATAAGAGAGGTATCCATTGAGGAAAATAGAACCATTTAACAAGCAAGATAAATGGCCCATCAGTGTGCTCCAGTATGCATTTAAAATACAGAATACAAATAATAGCAAATACATATTACAACATACACATTATTAGAAAACAGGGGTGAAATATAATAAGATGACTATCTTCCTGTAACTACCTGATGCAGAGAGCAGTGTCAGCTGCAAATGTGGGTCTGTGAATGTTCCTTAGACTTGTTGTGAGTATACTTTAAGTCAGCTGGGGGGAAAGATAAATTAGTGTTATATTGGTCTGCAAAAAAAGTTAAGGGAGGGTGCTAGGGGTCATACAGGCCAAAAAGAAAATAAAAACCAAGAAAAAAACACAGAGAAAGATCACAAATTAAAGAGATAAGAGAGGTATCCATTGAGGAAAATAGAACCATTTAACAAGCAAGATAAATGGCCCATCAGTGTGCTCCAGTATGCATTTAAAATACAGAATACAAATAATAGCAAATACATATTACAACATACACATTATTAGAAAACAGGGGTGAAATATAATAAGATGACTATCTTCCTGTAACTACCTGATGCAGAGAGCAGTGTCAGCTGCAAATGTGGGTCTGTGAATGTTCCTTAGACTTGTTGTGAGTATACTTTAAGTCAGCTGGGGGGAAAGATAAATTAGTGTTATATTGGTCTGCAAAAAAAGTTAAGGGAGGGTGCTAGGGGTCATACAGGCCAAAAAGAAAATAAAAACCAAGAAAAAAACACAGAGAAAGATCACAAATTAAAGAGATAAGAGAGGTATCCATTGAGGAAAATAGAACCATTTAACAAGCAAGATAAATGGCCCATCAGTGTGCTCCAGTATGCATTTAAAATACAGAATACAAATAATAGCAAATACATATTACAACATACACATTATTAGAAAACAGGGGTGAAATATAATAAGATGACTATCTTCCTGTAACTACCTGATGCAGAGAGCAGTGTCAGCTGCAAATGTGGGTCTGTGAATGTTCCTTAGACTTGTTGTGAGTATACTTTAAGTCAGCTGGGGGGAAAGATAAATTAGTGTTATATTGGTCTGCAAAAAAAGTTAAGGGAGGGTGCTAGGGGTCATACAGGCCAAAAAGAAAATAAAAACCAAGAAAAAAACACAGAGAAAGATCACAAATTAAAGAGATAAGAGAGGTATCCATTGAGGAAAATAGAACCATTTAACAAGCAAGATAAATGGCCCATCAGTGTGCTCCAGTATGCATTTAAAATACAGAATACAAATAATAGCAAATACATATTACAACATACACATTATTAGAAAACAGGGGTGAAATATAATAAGATGACTATCTTCCTGTAACTACCTGATGCAGAGAGCAGTGTCAGCTGCAAATGTGGGTCTGTGAATGTTCCTTAGACTTGTTGTGAGTATACTTTAAGTCAGCTGGGGGGAAAGATAAATTAGTGTTATATTGGTCTGCAAAAAAAGTTAAGGGAGGGTGCTAGGGGTCATACAGGCCAAAAAGAAAATAAAAACCAAGAAAAAAACACAGAGAAAGATCACAAATTAAAGAGATAAGAGAGGTATCCATTGAGGAAAATAGAACCATTTAACAAGCAAGATAAATGGCCCATCAGTGTGCTCCAGTATGCATTTAAAATACAGAATACAAATAATAGCAAATACATATTACAACATACACATTATTAGAAAACAGGGGTGAAATATAATAAGATGACTATCTTCCTGTAACTACCTGATGCAGAGAGCAGTGTCAGCTGCAAATGTGGGTCTGTGAATGTTCCTTAGACTTGTTGTGAGTATACTTTAAGTCAGCTGGGGGGAAAGATAAATTAGTGTTATATTGGTCTGCAAAAAAAGTTAAGGGAGGGTGCTAGGGGTCATACAGGCCAAAAAGAAAATAAAAACCAAGAAAAAAACACAGAGAAAGATCACAAATTAAAGAGATAAGAGAGGTATCCATTGAGGAAAATAGAACCATTTAACAAGCAAGATAAATGGCCCATCAGTGTGCTCCAGTATGCATTTAAAATACAGAATACAAATAATAGCAAATACATATTACAACATACACATTATTAGAAAACAGGGGTGAAATATAATAAGATGACTATCTTCCTGTAACTACCTGATGCAGAGAGCAGTGTCAGCTGCAAATGTGGGTCTGTGAATGTTCCTTAGACTTGTTGTGAGTATACTTTAAGTCAGCTGGGGGGAAAGATAAATTAGTGTTATATTGGTCTGCAAAAAAAGTTAAGGGAGGGTGCTAGGGGTCATACAGGCCAAAAAGAAAATAAAAACCAAGAAAAAAACACAGAGAAAGATCACAAATTAAAGAGATAAGAGAGGTATCCATTGAGGAAAATAGAACCATTTAACAAGCAAGATAAATGGCCCATCAGTGTGCTCCAGTATGCATTTAAAATACAGAATACAAATAATAGCAAATACATATTACAACATACACATTATTAGAAAACAGGGGTGAAATATAATAAGATGACTATCTTCCTGTAACTACCTGATGCAGAGAGCAGTGTCAGCTGCAAATGTGGGTCTGTGAATGTTCCTTAGACTTGTTGTGAGTATACTTTAAGTCAGCTGGGGGGAAAGATAAATTAGTGTTATATTGGTCTGCAAAAAAAGTTAAGGGAGGGTGCTAGGGGTCATACAGGCCAAAAAGAAAATAAAAACCAAGAAAAAAACACAGAGAAAGATCACAAATTAAAGAGATAAGAGAGGTATCCATTGAGGAAAATAGAACCATTTAACAAGCAAGATAAATGGCCCATCAGTGTGCTCCAGTATGCATTTAAAATACAGAATACAAATAATAGCAAATACATATTACAACATACACATTATTAGAAAACAGGGGTGAAATATAATAAGATGACTATCTTCCTGTAACTACCTGATGCAGAGAGCAGTGTCAGCTGCAAATGTGGGTCTGTGAATGTTCCTTAGACTTGTTGTGAGTATACTTTAAGTCAGCTGGGGGGAAAGATAAATTAGTGTTATATTGGTCTGCAAAAAAAGTTAAGGGAGGGTGCTAGGGGTCATACAGGCCAAAAAGAAAATAAAAACCAAGAAAAAAACACAGAGAAAGATCACAAATTAAAGAGATAAGAGAGGTATCCATTGAGGAAAATAGAACCATTTAACAAGCAAGATAAATGGCCCATCAGTGTGCTCCAGTATGCATTTAAAATACAGAATACAAATAATAGCAAATACATATTACAACATACACATTATTAGAAAACAGGGGTGAAATATAATAAGATGACTATCTTCCTGTAACTACCTGATGCAGAGAGCAGTGTCAGCTGCAAATGTGGGTCTGTGAATGTTCCTTAGACTTGTTGTGAGTATACTTTAAGTCAGCTGGGGGGAAAGATAAATTAGTGTTATATTGGTCTGCAAAAAAAGTTAAGGGAGGGTGCTAGGGGTCATACAGGCCAAAAAGAAAATAAAAACCAAGAAAAAAACACAGAGAAAGATCACAAATTAAAGAGATAAGAGAGGTATCCATTGAGGAAAATAGAACCATTTAACAAGCAAGATAAATGGCCCATCAGTGTGCTCCAGTATGCATTTAAAATACAGAATACAAATAATAGCAAATACATATTACAACATACACATTATTAGAAAACAGGGGTGAAATATAATAAGATGACTATCTTCCTGTAACTACCTGATGCAGAGAGCAGTGTCAGCTGCAAATGTGGGTCTGTGAATGTTCCTTAGACTTGTTGTGAGTATACTTTAAGTCAGCTGGGGGGAAAGATAAATTAGTGTTATATTGGTTTGCAAAAAAAGTTAAGGGAGGGTGCTAGGGGTCATACAGGCCAAAAAGAAAATAAAAACCAAGAAAAAAACACAGAGAAAGATCACAAATTAAAGAGATAAGAGAGGTATCCATTGAGGAAAATAGAACCATTTAACAAGCAAGATAAATGGCCCATCAGTGTGCTCCAGTATGCATTTAAAATACAGAATACAAATAATAGCAAATACATATTACAACATACACATTATTAGAAAACAGGGGTGAAATATAATAAGATGACTATCTTCCTGTAACTACCTGATGCAGAGAGCAGTGTCAGCTGCAAATGTGGGTCTGTGAATGTTCCTTAGACTTGTTGTGAGTATACTTTAAGTCAGCTGGGGGGAAAGATAAATTAGTGTTATATTGGTCTGCAAAAAAAGTTAAGGGAGGGTGCTAGGGGTCATACAGGCCAAAAAGAAAATAAAAACCAAGAAAAAAACACAGAGAAAGATCACAAATTAAAGAGATAAGAGAGGTATCCATTGAGGAAAATAGAACCATTTAACAAGCAAGATAAATGGCCCATCAGTGTGCTCCAGTATGCATTTAAAATACAGAATACAAATAATAGCAAATACATATTACAACATACACATTATTAGAAAACAGGGGTGAAATATAATAAGATGACTATCTTCCTGTAACTACCTGATGCAGAGAGCAGTGTCAGCTGCAAATGTGGGTCTGTGAATGTTCCTTAGACTTGTTGTGAGTATACTTTAAGTCAGCTGGGGGGAAAGATAAATTAGTGTTATATTGGTCTGCAAAAAAAGTTAAGGGAGGGTGCTAGGGGTCATACAGGCCAAAAAGAAAATAAAAACCAAGAAAAAAACACAGAGAAAGATCACAAATTAAAGAGATAAGAGAGGTATCCATTG
This sequence comes from Bombina bombina, assembly GCF_027579735.1. NCBI lineage: Eukaryota > Metazoa > Chordata > Amphibia > Anura > Bombinatoridae > Bombina > Bombina bombina. Next base: position 538,993,279 of record NC_069501.1, on the reverse strand, counting down.
AGGAAAATAGAACCATTTAACAAGCAAGATAAATGGCCCATCAGTGTGCTCCAGTATGCATTTAAAATACAGAATACAAATAATAGCAAATACATATTACAACATACACATTATTAGAAAACAGGGGTGAAATATAATAAGATGACTATCTTCCTGTAACTACCTGATGCAGAGAGCAGTGTCAGCTGCAAATGTGGGTCTGTGAATGTTCCTTAGACTTGTTGTGAGTATACTTTAAGTCAGCTGGGGGGAAAGATAAATTAGTGTTATATTGGTCTGCAAAAAAAGTTAAGGGAGGGTGCTAGGGGTCATACAGGCCAAAAAGAAAATAAAAACCAAGAAAAAAACACAGAGAAAGATCACAAATTAAAGAGATAAGAGAGGTATCCATTGAGGAAAATAGAACCATTTAACAAGCAAGATAAATGGCCCATCAGTGTGCTCCAGTATGCATTTAAAATACAGAATACAAATAATAGCAAATACATATTACAACATACACATTATTAGAAAACAGGGGTGAAATATAATAAGATGACTATCTTCCTGTAACTACCTGATGCAGAGAGCAGTGTCAGCTGCAAATGTGGGTCTGTGAATGTTCCTTAGACTTGTTGTGAGTATACTTTAAGTCAGCTGGGGGGAAAGATAAATTAGTGTTATATTGGTCTGCAAAAAAAGTTAAGGGAGGGTGCTAGGGGTCATACAGGCCAAAAAGAAAATAAAAACCAAGAAAAAAACACAGAGAAAGATCACAAATTAAAGAGATAAGAGAGGTATCCATTGAGGAAAATAGAACCATTTAACAAGCAAGATAAATGGCCCATCAGTGTGCTCCAGTATGCATTTAAAATACAGAATACAAATAATAGCAAATACATATTACAACATACACATTATTAGAAAACAGGGGTGAAATATAATAAGATGACTATCTTCCTGTAACTACCTGATGCAGAGAGCAGTGTCAGCTGCAAATGTGGGTCTGTGAATGTTCCTTAGACTTGTTGTGAGTATACTTTAAGTCAGCTGGGGGGAAAGATAAATTAGTGTTATATTGGTCTGCAAAAAAAGTTAAGGGAGGGTGCTAGGGGTCATACAGGCCAAAAAGAAAATAAAAACCAAGAAAAAAACACAGAGAAAGATCACAAATTAAAGAGATAAGAGAGGTATCCATTGAGGAAAATAGAACCATTTAACAAGCAAGATAAATGGCCCATCAGTGTGCTCCAGTATGCATTTAAAATACAGAATACAAATAATAGCAAATACATATTACAACATACACATTATTAGAAAACAGGGGTGAAATATAATAAGATGACTATCTTCCTGTAACTACCTGATGCAGAGAGCAGTGTCAGCTGCAAATGTGGGTCTGTGAATGTTCCTTAGACTTGTTGTGAGTATACTTTAAGTCAGCTGGGGGGAAAGATAAATTAGTGTTATATTGGTCTGCAAAAAAAGTTAAGGGAGGGTGCTAGGGGTCATACAGGCCAAAAAGAAAATAAAAACCAAGAAAAAAACACAGAGAAAGATCACAAATTAAAGAGATAAGAGAGGTATCCATTGAGGAAAATAGAACCATTTAACAAGCAAGATAAATGGCCCATCAGTGTGCTCCAGTATGCATTTAAAATACAGAATACAAATAATAGCAAATACATATTACAACATACACATTATTAGAAAACAGGGGTGAAATATAATAAGATGACTATCTTCCTGTAACTACCTGATGCAGAGAGCAGTGTCAGCTGCAAATGTGGGTCTGTGAATGTTCCTTAGACTTGTTGTGAGTATACTTTAAGTCAGCTGGGGGGAAAGATAAATTAGTGTTATATTGGTCTGCAAAAAAAGTTAAGGGAGGGTGCTAGGGGTCATACAGGCCAAAAAGAAAATAAAAACCAAGAAAAAAACACAGAGAAAGATCACAAATTAAAGAGATAAGAGAGGTATCCATTGAGGAAAATAGAACCATTTAACAAGCAAGATAAATGGCCCATCAGTGTGCTCCAGTATGCATTTAAAATACAGAATACAAATAATAGCAAATACATATTACAACATACACATTATTAGAAAACAGGGGTGAAATATAATAAGATGACTATCTTCCTGTAACTACCTGATGCAGAGAGCAGTGTCAGCTGCAAATGTGGGTCTGTGAATGTTCCTTAGACTTGTTGTGAGTATACTTTAAGTCAGCTGGGGGGAAAGATAAATTAGTGTTATATTGGTCTGCAAAAAAAGTTAAGGGAGGGTGCTAGGGGTCATACAGGCCAAAAAGAAAATAAAAACCAAGAAAAAAACACAGAGAAAGATCACAAATTAAAGAGATAAGAGAGGTATCCATTGAGGAAAATAGAACCATTTAACAAGCAAGATAAATGGCCCATCAGTGTGCTCCAGTATGCATTTAAAATACAGAATACAAATAATAGCAAATACATATTACAACATACACATTATTAGAAAACAGGGGTGAAATATAATAAGATGACTATCTTCCTGTAACTACCTGATGCAGAGAGCAGTGTCAGCTGCAAATGTGGGTCTGTGAATGTTCCTTAGACTTGTTGTGAGTATACTTTAAGTCAGCTGGGGGGAAAGATAAATTAGTGTTATATTGGTCTGCAAAAAAAGTTAAGGGAGGGTGCTAGGGGTCATACAGGCCAAAAAGAAAATAAAAACCAAGAAAAAAACACAGAGAAAGATCACAAATTAAAGAGATAAGAGAGGTATCCATTGAGGAAAATAGAACCATTTAACAAGCAAGATAAATGGCCCATCAGTGTGCTCCAGTATGCATTTAAAATACAGAATACAAATAATAGCAAATACATATTACAACATACACATTATTAGAAAACAGGGGTGAAATATAATAAGATGACTATCTTCCTGTAACTACCTGATGCAGAGAGCAGTGTCAGCTGCAAATGTGGGTCTGTGAATGTTCCTTAGACTTGTTGTGAGTATACTTTAAGTCAGCTGGGGGGAAAGATAAATTAGTGTTATATTGGTCTGCAAAAAAAGTTAAGGGAGGGTGCTAGGGGTCATACAGGCCAAAAAGAAAATAAAAACCAAGAAAAAAACACAGAGAAAGATCACAAATTAAAGAGATAAGAGAGGTATCCATTGAGGAAAATAGAACCATTTAACAAGCAAGATAAATGGCCCATCAGTGTGCTCCAGTATGCATTTAAAATACAGAATACAAATAATAGCAAATACATATTACAACATACACATTATTAGAAAACAGGGGTGAAATATAATAAGATGACTATCTTCCTGTAACTACCTGATGCAGAGAGCAGTGTCAGCTGCAAATGTGGGTCTGTGAATGTTCCTTAGACTTGTTGTGAGTATACTTTAAGTCAGCTGGGGGGAAAGATAAATTAGTGTTATATTGGTCTGCAAAAAAAGTTAAGGGAGGGTGCTAGGGGTCATACAGGCCAAAAAGAAAATAAAAACCAAGAAAAAAACACAGAGAAAGATCACAAATTAAAGAGATAAGAGAGGTATCCATTGAGGAAAATAGAACCATTTAACAAGCAAGATAAATGGCCCATCAGTGTGCTCCAGTATGCATTTAAAATACAGAATACAAATAATAGCAAATACATATTACAACATACACATTATTAGAAAACAGGGGTGAAATATAATAAGATGACTATCTTCCTGTAACTACCTGATGCAGAGAGCAGTGTCAGCTGCAAATGTGGGTCTGTGAATGTTCCTTAGACTTGTTGTGAGTATACTTTAAGTCAGCTGGGGGGAAAGATAAATTAGTGTTATATTGGTCTGCAAAAAAAGTTAAGGGAGGGTGCTAGGGGTCATACAGGCCAAAAAGAAAATAAAAACCAAGAAAAAAACACAGAGAAAGATCACAAATTAAAGAGATAAGAGAGGTATCCATTGAGGAAAATAGAACCATTTAACAAGCAAGATAAATGGCCCATCAGTGTGCTCCAGTATGCATTTAAAATACAGAATACAAATAATAGCAAATACATATTACAACATACACATTATTAGAAAACAGGGGTGAAATATAATAAGATGACTATCTTCCTGTAACTACCTGATGCAGAGAGCAGTGTCAGCTGCAAATGTGGGTCTGTGAATGTTCCTTAGACTTGTTGTGAGTATACTTTAAGTCAGCTGGGGGGAAAGATAAATTAGTGTTATATTGGTCTGCAAAAAAAGTTAAGGGAGGGTGCTAGGGGTCATACAGGCCAAAAAGAAAATAAAAACCAAGAAAAAAACACAGAGAAAGATCACAAATTAAAGAGATAAGAGAGGTATCCATTGAGGAAAATAGAACCATTTAACAAGCAAGATAAATGGCCCATCAGTGTGCTCCAGTATGCATTTAAAATACAGAATACAAATAATAGCAAATACATATTACAACATACACATTATTAGAAAACAGGGGTGAAATATAATAAGATGACTATCTTCCTGTAACTACCTGATGCAGAGAGCAGTGTCAGCTGCAAATGTGGGTCTGTGAATGTTCCTTAGACTTGTTGTGAGTATACTTTAAGTCAGCTGGGGGGAAAGATAAATTAGTGTTATATTGGTCTGCAAAAAAAGTTAAGGGAGGGTGCTAGGGGTCATACAGGCCAAAAAGAAAATAAAAACCAAGAAAAAAACACAGAGAAAGATCACAAATTAAAGAGATAAGAGAGGTATCCATTGAGGAAAATAGAACCATTTAACAAGCAAGATAAATGGCCCATCAGTGTGCTCCAGTATGCATTTAAAATACAGAATACAAATAATAGCAAATACATATTACAACATACACATTATTAGAAAACAGGGGTGAAATATAATAAGATGACTATCTTCCTGTAACTACCTGATGCAGAGAGCAGTGTCAGCTGCAAATGTGGGTCTGTGAATGTTCCTTAGACTTGTTGTGAGTATACTTTAAGTCAGCTGGGGGGAAAGATAAATTAGTGTTATATTGGTCTGCAAAAAAAGTTAAGGGAGGGTGCTAGGGGTCATACAGGCCAAAAAGAAAATAAAAACCAAGAAAAAAACACAGAGAAAGATCACAAATTAAAGAGATAAGAGAGGTATCCATTGAGGAAAATAGAACCATTTAACAAGCAAGATAAATGGCCCATCAGTGTGCTCCAGTATGCATTTAAAATACAGAATACAAATAATAGCAAATACATATTACAACATACACATTATTAGAAAACAGGGGTGAAATATAATAAGATGACTATCTTCCTGTAACTACCTGATGCAGAGAGCAGTGTCAGCTGCAAATGTGGGTCTGTGAATGTTCCTTAGACTTGTTGTGAGTATACTTTAAGTCAGCTGGGGGGAAAGATAAATTAGTGTTATATTGGTCTGCAAAAAAAGTTAAGGGAGGGTGCTAGGGGTCATACAGGCCAAAAAGAAAATAAAAACCAAGAAAAAAACACAGAGAAAGATCACAAATTAAAGAGATAAGAGAGGTATCCATTGAGGAAAATAGAACCATTTAACAAGCAAGATAAATGGCCCATCAGTGTGCTCCAGTATGCATTTAAAATACAGAATACAAATAATAGCAAATACATATTACAACATACACATTATTAGAAAACAGGGGTGAAATATAATAAGATGACTATCTTCCTGTAACTACCTGATGCAGAGAGCAGTGTCAGCTGCAAATGTGGGTCTGTGAATGTTCCTTAGACTTGTTGTGAGTATACTTTAAGTCAGCTGGGGGGAAAGATAAATTAGTGTTATATTGGTCTGCAAAAAAAGTTAAGGGAGGGTGCTAGGGGTCATACAGGCCAAAAAGAAAATAAAAACCAAGAAAAAAACACAGAGAAAGATCACAAATTAAAGAGATAAGAGAGGTATCCATTGAGGAAAATAGAACCATTTAACAAGCAAGATAAATGGCCCATCAGTGTGCTCCAGTATGCATTTAAAATACAGAATACAAATAATAGCAAATACATATTACAACATACACATTATTAGAAAACAGGGGTGAAATATAATAAGATGACTATCTTCCTGTAACTACCTGATGCAGAGAGCAGTGTCAGCTGCAAATGTGGGTCTGTGAATGTTCCTTAGACTTGTTGTGAGTATACTTTAAGTCAGCTGGGGGGAAAGATAAATTAGTGTTATATTGGTCTGCAAAAAAAGTTAAGGGAGGGTGCTAGGGGTCATACAGGCCAAAAAGAAAATAAAAACCAAGAAAAAAACACAGAGAAAGATCACAAATTAAAGAGATAAGAGAGGTATCCATTGAGGAAAATAGAACCATTTAACAAGCAAGATAAATGGCCCATCAGTGTGCTCCAGTATGCATTTAAAATACAGAATACAAATAATAGCAAATACATATTACAACATACACATTATTAGAAAACAGGGGTGAAATATAATAAGATGACTATCTTCCTGTAACTACCTGATGCAGAGAGCAGTGTCAGCTGCAAATGTGGGTCTGTGAATGTTCCTTAGACTTGTTGTGAGTATACTTTAAGTCAGCTGGGGGGAAAGATAAATTAGTGTTATATTGGTCTGCAAAAAAAGTTAAGGGAGGGTGCTAGGGGTCATACAGGCCAAAAAGAAAATAAAAACCAAGAAAAAAACACAGAGAAAGATCACAAATTAAAGAGATAAGAGAGGTATCCATTGAGGAAAATAGAACCATTTAACAAGCAAGATAAATGGCCCATCAGTGTGCTCCAGTATGCATTTAAAATACAGAATACAAATAATAGCAAATACATATTACAACATACACATTATTAGAAAACAGGGGTGAAATATAATAAGATGACTATCTTCCTGTAACTACCTGATGCAGAGAGCAGTGTCAGCTGCAAATGTGGGTCTGTGAATGTTCCTTAGACTTGTTGTGAGTATACTTTAAGTCAGCTGGGGGGAAAGATAAATTAGTGTTATATTGGTCTGCAAAAAAAGTTAAGGGAGGGTGCTAGGGGTCATACAGGCCAAAAAGAAAATAAAAACCAAGAAAAAAACACAGAGAAAGATCACAAATTAAAGAGATAAGAGAGGTATCCATTGAGGAAAATAGAACCATTTAACAAGCAAGATAAATGGCCCATCAGTGTGCTCCAGTATGCATTTAAAATACAGAATACAAATAATAGCAAATACATATTACAACATACACATTATTAGAAAACAGGGGTGAAATATAATAAGATGACTATCTTCCTGTAACTACCTGATGCAGAGAGCAGTGTCAGCTGCAAATGTGGGTCTGTGAATGTTCCTTAGACTTGTTGTGAGTATACTTTAAGTCAGCTGGGGGGAAAGATAAATTAGTGTTATATTGGTCTGCAAAAAAAGTTAAGGGAGGGTGCTAGGGGTCATACAGGCCAAAAAGAAAATAAAAACCAAGAAAAAAACACAGAGAAAGATCACAAATTAAAGAGATAAGAGAGGTATCCATTGAGGAAAATAGAACCATTTAACAAGCAAGATAAATGGCCCATCAGTGTGCTCCAGTATGCATTTAAAATACAGAATACAAATAATAGCAAATACATATTACAACATACACATTATTAGAAAACAGGGGTGAAATATAATAAGATGACTATCTTCCTGTAACTACCTGATGCAGAGAGCAGTGTCAGCTGCAAATGTGGGTCTGTGAATGTTCCTTAGACTTGTTGTGAGTATACTTTAAGTCAGCTGGGGGGAAAGATAAATTAGTGTTATATTGGTCTGCAAAAAAAGTTAAGGGAGGGTGCTAGGGGTCATACAGGCCAAAAAGAAAATAAAAACCAAGAAAAAAACACAGAGAAAGATCACAAATTAAAGAGATAAGAGAGGTATCCATTGAGGAAAATAGAACCATTTAACAAGCAAGATAAATGGCCCATCAGTGTGCTCCAGTATGCATTTAAAATACAGAATACAAATAATAGCAAATACATATTACAACATACACATTATTAGAAAACAGGGGTGAAATATAATAAGATGACTATCTTCCTGTAACTACCTGATGCAGAGAGCAGTGTCAGCTGCAAATGTGGGTCTGTGAATGTTCCTTAGACTTGTTGTGAGTATACTTTAAGTCAGCTGGGGGGAAAGATAAATTAGTGTTATATTGGTCTGCAAAAAAAGTTAAGGGAGGGTGCTAGGGGTCATACAGGCCAAAAAGAAAATAAAAACCAAGAAAAAAACACAGAGAAAGATCACAAATTAAAGAGATAAGAGAGGTATCCATTGAGGAAAATAGAACCATTTAACAAGCAAGATAAATGGCCCATCAGTGTGCTCCAGTATGCATTTAAAATACAGAATACAAATAATAGCAAATACATATTACAACATACACATTATTAGAAAACAGGGGTGAAATATAATAAGATGACTATCTTCCTGTAACTACCTGATGCAGAGAGCAGTGTCAGCTGCAAATGTGGGTCTGTGAATGTTCCTTAGACTTGTTGTGAGTATACTTTAAGTCAGCTGGGGGGAAAGATAAATTAGTGTTATATTGGTCTGCAAAAAAAGTTAAGGGAGGGTGCTAGGGGTCATACAGGCCAAAAAGAAAATAAAAACCAAGAAAAAAACACAGAGAAAGATCACAAATTAAAGAGATAAGAGAGGTATCCATTGAGGAAAATAGAACCATTTAACAAGCAAGATAAATGGCCCATCAGTGTGCTCCAGTATGCATTTAAAATACAGAATACAAATAATAGCAAATACATATTACAACATACACATTATTAGAAAACAGGGGTGAAATATAATAAGATGACTATCTTCCTGTAACTACCTGATGCAGAGAGCAGTGTCAGCTGCAAATGTGGGTCTGTGAATGTTCCTTAGACTTGTTGTGAGTATACTTTAAGTCAGCTGGGGGGAAAGATAAATTAGTGTTATATTGGTCTGCAAAAAAAGTTAAGGGAGGGTGCTAGGGGTCATACAGGCCAAAAAGAAAATAAAAACCAAGAAAAAAACACAGAGAAAGATCACAAATTAAAGAGATAAGAGAGGTATCCATTGAGGAAAATAGAACCATTTAACAAGCAAGATAAATGGCCCATCAGTGTGCTCCAGTATGCATTTAAAATACAGAATACAAATAATAGCAAATACATATTACAACATACACATTATTAGAAAACAGGGGTGAAATATAATAAGATGACTATCTTCCTGTAACTACCTGATGCAGAGAGCAGTGTCAGCTGCAAATGTGGGTCTGTGAATGTTCCTTAGACTTGTTGTGAGTATACTTTAAGTCAGCTGGGGGGAAAGATAAATTAGTGTTATATTGGTCTGCAAAAAAAGTTAAGGGAGGGTGCTAGGGGTCATACAGGCCAAAAAGAAAATAAAAACCAAGAAAAAAACACAGAGAAAGATCACAAATTAAAGAGATAAGAGAGGTATCCATTGAGGAAAATAGAACCATTTAACAAGCAAGATAAATGGCCCATCAGTGTGCTCCAGTATGCATTTAAAATACAGAATACAAATAATAGCAAATACATATTACAACATACACATTATTAGAAAACAGGGGTGAAATATAATAAGATGACTATCTTCCTGTAACTACCTGATGCAGAGAGCAGTGTCAGCTGCAAATGTGGGTCTGTGAATGTTCCTTAGACTTGTTGTGAGTATACTTTAAGTCAGCTGGGGGGAAAGATAAATTAGTGTTATATTGGTCTGCAAAAAAAGTTAAGGGAGGGTGCTAGGGGTCATACAGGCCAAAAAGAAAATAAAAACCAAGAAAAAAACACAGAGAAAGATCACAAATTAAAGAGATAAGAGAGGTATCCATTGAGGAAAATAGAACCATTTAACAAGCAAGATAAATGGCCCATCAGTGTGCTCCAGTATGCATTTAAAATACAGAATACAAATAATAGCAAATACATATTACAACATACACATTATTAGAAAACAGGGGTGAAATATAATAAGATGACTATCTTCCTGTAACTACCTGATGCAGAGAGCAGTGTCAGCTGCAAATGTGGGTCTGTGAATGTTCCTTAGACTTGTTGTGAGTATACTTTAAGTCAGCTGGGGGGAAAGATAAATTAGTGTTATATTGGTCTGCAAAAAAAGTTAAGGGAGGGTGCTAGGGGTCATACAGGCCAAAAAGAAAATAAAAACCAAGAAAAAAACACAGAGAAAGATCACAAATTAAAGAGATAAGAGAGGTATCCATTGAGGAAAATAGAACCATTTAACAAGCAAGATAAATGGCCCATCAGTGTGCTCCAGTATGCATTTAAAATACAGAATACAAATAATAGCAAATACATATTACAACATACACATTATTAGAAAACAGGGGTGAAATATAATAAGATGACTATCTTCCTGTAACTACCTGATGCAGAGAGCAGTGTCAGCTGCAAATGTGGGTCTGTGAATGTTCCTTAGACTTGTTGTGAGTATACTTTAAGTCAGCTGGGGGGAAAGATAAATTAGTGTTATATTGGTCTGCAAAAAAAGTTAAGGGAGGGTGCTAGGGGTCATACAGGCCAAAAAGAAAATAAAAACCAAGAAAAAAACACAGAGAAAGATCACAAATTAAAGAGATAAGAGAGGTATCCATTGAGGAAAATAGAACCATTTAACAAGCAAGATAAATGGCCCATCAGTGTGCTCCAGTATGCATTTAAAATACAGAATACAAATAATAGCAAATACATATTACAACATACACATTATTAGAAAACAGGGGTGAAATATAATAAGATGACTATCTTCCTGTAACTACCTGATGCAGAGAGCAGTGTCAGCTGCAAATGTGGGTCTGTGAATGTTCCTTAGACTTGTTGTGAGTATACTTTAAGTCAGCTGGGGGGAAAGATAAATTAGTGTTATATTGGTCTGCAAAAAAAGTTAAGGGAGGGTGCTAGGGGTCATACAGGCCAAAAAGAAAATAAAAACCAAGAAAAAAACACAGAGAAAGATCACAAATTAAAGAGATAAGAGAGGTATCCATTGAGGAAAATAGAACCATTTAACAAGCAAGATAAATGGCCCATCAGTGTGCTCCAGTATGCATTTAAAATACAGAATACAAATAATAGCAAATACATATTACAACATACACATTATTAGAAAACAGGGGTGAAATATAATAAGATGACTATCTTCCTGTAACTACCTGATGCAGAGAGCAGTGTCAGCTGCAAATGTGGGTCTGTGAATGTTCCTTAGACTTGTTGTGAGTATACTTTAAGTCAGCTGGGGGGAAAGATAAATTAGTGTTATATTGGTCTGCAAAAAAAGTTAAGGGAGGGTGCTAGGGGTCATACAGGCCAAAAAGAAAATAAAAACCAAGAAAAAAACACAGAGAAAGATCACAAATTAAAGAGATAAGAGAGGTATCCATTGAGGAAAATAGAACCATTTAACAAGCAAGATAAATGGCCCATCAGTGTGCTCCAGTATGCATTTAAAATACAGAATACAAATAATAGCAAATACATATTACAACATACACATTATTAGAAAACAGGGGTGAAATATAATAAGATGACTATCTTCCTGTAACTACCTGATGCAGAGAGCAGTGTCAGCTGCAAATGTGGGTCTGTGAATGTTCCTTAGACTTGTTGTGAGTATACTTTAAGTCAGCTGGGGGGAAAGATAAATTAGTGTTATATTGGTCTGCAAAAAAAGTTAAGGGAGGGTGCTAGGGGTCATACAGGCCAAAAAGAAAATAAAAACCAAGAAAAAAACACAGAGAAAGATCACAAATTAAAGAGATAAGAGAGGTATCCATTGAGGAAAATAGAACCATTTAACAAGCAAGATAAATGGCCCATCAGTGTGCTCCAGTATGCATTTAAAATACAGAATACAAATAATAGCAAATACATATTACAACATACACATTATTAGAAAACAGGGGTGAAATATAATAAGATGACTATCTTCCTGTAACTACCTGATGCAGAGAGCAGTGTCAGCTGCAAATGTGGGTCTGTGAATGTTCCTTAGACTTGTTGTGAGTATACTTTAAGTCAGCTGATGCAGAGAGCAGTGTCAGCTGCAAATGTGGGTCTGTGAATGTTCCTTAGACTTGTTGTGAGTATACTTTAAGTCAGCTGATGCAGAGAGCAGTGTCAGCTGCAAATGTGGGTCTGTGAATGTTCCTTAGACTTGTTGTGAGTATACTTTAAGTCAGCTGATGCAGAGAGCAGTGTCAGCTGCAAATGTGGGTCTGTGAATGTTCCTTAGACTTGTTGTGAGTATACTTTAAGTCAGCTGATGCAGAGAGCAGTGTCAGCTGCAAATGTGGGTCTGTGAATGTTCCTTAGACTTGTTGTGAGTATACTTTAAGTCAGCTGATGCAGAGAGCAGTGTCAGCTGCAAATGTGGGTCTGTGAATGTTCCTTAGACTTGTTGTGAGTATACTTTAAGTCAGCTGGGGGGAAAGATAAATTAGTGTTATATTGGTCTGCAAAAAAAGTTAAGGGAGGGTGCTAGGGGTCATACAGGCCAAAAAGAAAATAAAAACCAAGAAAAAAACACAGAGAAAGATCACAAATTAAAGAGATAAGAGAGGTATCCATTGAGGAAAATAGAACCATTTAACAAGCAAGATAAATGGCCCATCAGTGTGCTCCAGTATGCATTTAAAATACAGAATACAAATAATAGCAAATACATATTACAACATACACATTATTAGAAAACAGGGGTGAAATATAATAAGATGACTATCTTCCTGTAACTACCTGATGCAGAGAGCAGTGTCAGCTGCAAATGTGGGTCTGTGAATGTTCCTTAGACTTGTTGTGAGTATACTTTAAGTCAGCTGGGGGGAAAGATAAATTAGTGTTATATTGGTCTGCAAAAAAAGTTAAGGGAGGGTGCTAGGGGTCATACAGGCCAAAAAGAAAATAAAAACCAAGAAAAAAACACAGAGAAAGATCACAAATTAAAGAGATAAGAGAGGTATCCATTGAGGAAAATAGAACCATTTAACAAGCAAGATAAATGGCCCATCAGTGTGCTCCAGTATGCATTTAAAATACAGAATACAAATAATAGCAAATACATATTACAACATACACATTATTAGAAAACAGGGGTGAAATATAATAAGATGACTATCTTCCTGTAACTACCTGATGCAGAGAGCAGTGTCAGCTGCAAATGTGGGTCTGTGAATGTTCCTTAGACTTGTTGTGAGTATACTTTAAGTCAGCTGGGGGGAAAGATAAATTAGTGTTATATTGGTCTGCAAAAAAAGTTAAGGGAGGGTGCTAGGGGTCATACAGGCCAAAAAGAAAATAAAAACCAAGAAAAAAACACAGAGAAAGATCACAAATTAAAGAGATAAGAGAGGTATCCATTGAGGAAAATAGAACCATTTAACAAGCAAGATAAATGGCCCATCAGTGTGCTCCAGTATGCATTTAAAATACAGAATACAAATAATAGCAAATACATATTACAACATACACATTATTAGAAAACAGGGGTGAAATATAATAAGATGACTATCTTCCTGTAACTACCTGATGCAGAGAGCAGTGTCAGCTGCAAATGTGGGTCTGTGAATGTTCCTTAGACTTGTTGTGAGTATACTTTAAGTCAGCTGGGGGGAAAGATAAATTAGTGTTATATTGGTCTGCAAAAAAAGTTAAGGGAGGGTGCTAGGGGTCATACAGGCCAAAAAGAAAATAAAAACCAAGAAAAAAACACAGAGAAAGATCACAAATTAAAGAGATAAGAGAGGTATCCATTGAGGAAAATAGAACCATTTAACAAGCAAGATAAATGGCCCATCAGTGTGCTCCAGTATGCATTTAAAATACAGAATACAAATAATAGCAAATACATATTACAACATACACATTATTAGAAAACAGGGGTGAAATATAATAAGATGACTATCTTCCTGTAACTACCTGATGCAGAGAGCAGTGTCAGCTGCAAATGTGGGTCTGTGAATGTTCCTTAGACTTGTTGTGAGTATACTTTAAGTCAGCTGGGGGGAAAGATAAATTAGTGTTATATTGGTCTGCAAAAAAAGTTAAGGGAGGGTGCTAGGGGTCATACAGGCCAAAAAGAAAATAAAAACCAAGAAAAAAACACAGAGAAAGATCACAAATTAAAGAGATAAGAGAGGTATCCATTGAGGAAAATAGAACCATTTAACAAGCAAGATAAATGGCCCATCAGTGTGCTCCAGTATGCATTTAAAATACAGAATACAAATAATAGCAAATACATATTACAACATACACATTATTAGAAAACAGGGGTGAAATATAATAAGATGACTATCTTCCTGTAACTACCTGATGCAGAGAGCAGTGTCAGCTGCAAATGTGGGTCTGTGAATGTTCCTTAGACTTGTTGTGAGTATACTTTAAGTCAGCTGGGGGGAAAGATAAATTAGTGTTATATTGGTCTGCAAAAAAAGTTAAGGGAGGGTGCTAGGGGTCATACAGGCCAAAAAGAAAATAAAAACCAAGAAAAAAACACAGAGAAAGATCACAAATTAAAGAGATAAGAGAGGTATCCATTGAGGAAAATAGAACCATTTAACAAGCAAGATAAATGGCCCATCAGTGTGCTCCAGTATGCATTTAAAATACAGAATACAAATAATAGCAAATACATATTACAACATACACATTATTAGAAAACAGGGGTGAAATATAATAAGATGACTATCTTCCTGTAACTACCTGATGCAGAGAGCAGTGTCAGCTGCAAATGTGGGTCTGTGAATGTTCCTTAGACTTGTTGTGAGTATACTTTAAGTCAGCTGGGGGGAAAGATAAATTAGTGTTATATTGGTCTGCAAAAAAAGTTAAGGGAGGGTGCTAGGGGTCATACAGGCCAAAAAGAAAATAAAAACCAAGAAAAAAACACAGAGAAAGATCACAAATTAAAGAGATAAGAGAGGTATCCATTGAGGAAAATAGAACCATTTAACAAGCAAGATAAATGGCCCATCAGTGTGCTCCAGTATGCATTTAAAATACAGAATACAAATAATAGCAAATACATATTACAACATACACATTATTAGAAAACAGGGGTGAAATATAATAAGATGACTATCTTCCTGTAACTACCTGATGCAGAGAGCAGTGTCAGCTGCAAATGTGGGTCTGTGAATGTTCCTTAGACTTGTTGTGAGTATACTTTAAGTCAGCTGGGGGGAAAGATAAATTAGTGTTATATTGGTCTGCAAAAAAAGTTAAGGGAGGGTGCTAGGGGTCATACAGGCCAAAAAGAAAATAAAAACCAAGAAAAAAACACAGAGAAAGATCACAAATTAAAGAGATAAGAGAGGTATCCATTGAGGAAAATAGAACCATTTAACAAGCAAGATAAATGGCCCATCAGTGTGCTCCAGTATGCATTTAAAATACAGAATACAAATAATAGCAAATACATATTACAACATACACATTATTAGAAAACAGGGGTGAAATATAATAAGATGACTATCTTCCTGTAACTACCTGATGCAGAGAGCAGTGTCAGCTGCAAATGTGGGTCTGTGAATGTTCCTTAGACTTGTTGTGAGTATACTTTAAGTCAGCTGGGGGGAAAGATAAATTAGTGTTATATTGGTCTGCAAAAAAAGTTAAGGGAGGGTGCTAGGGGTCATACAGGCCAAAAAGAAAATAAAAACCAAGAAAAAAACACAGAGAAAGATCACAAATTAAAGAGATAAGAGAGGTATCCATTGAGGAAAATAGAACCATTTAACAAGCAAGATAAATGGCCCATCAGTGTGCTCCAGTATGCATTTAAAATACAGAATACAAATAATAGCAAATACATATTACAACATACACATTATTAGAAAACAGGGGTGAAATATAATAAGATGACTATCTTCCTGTAACTACCTGATGCAGAGAGCAGTGTCAGCTGCAAATGTGGGTCTGTGAATGTTCCTTAGACTTGTTGTGAGTATACTTTAAGTCAGCTGATGCAGAGAGCAGTGTCAGCTGCAAATGTGGGTCTGTGAATGTTCCTTAGACTTGTTGTGAGTATACTTTAAGTCAGCTGATGCAGAGAGCAGTGTCAGCTGCAAATGTGGGTCTGTGAATGTTCCTTAGACTTGTTGTGAGTATACTTTAAGTCAGCTGATGCAGAGAGCAGTGTCAGCTGCAAATGTGGGTCTGTGAATGTTCCTTAGACTTGTTGTGAGTATACTTTAAGTCAGCTGATGCAGAGAGCAGTGTCAGCTGCAAATGTGGGTCTGTGAATGTTCCTTAGACTTGTTGTGAGTATACTTTAAGTCAGCTGATGCAGAGAGCAGTGTCAGCTGCAAATGTGGGTCTGTGAATGTTCCTTAGACTTGTTGTGAGTATACTTTAAGTCAGCTGGGGGGAAAGATAAATTAGTGTTATATTGGTCTGCAAAAAAAGTTAAGGGAGGGTGCTAGGGGTCATACAGGCCAAAAAGAAAATAAAAACCAAGAAAAAAACACAGAGAAAGATCACAAATTAAAGAGATAAGAGAGGTATCCATTGAGGAAAATAGAACCATTTAACAAGCAAGATAAATGGCCCATCAGTGTGCTCCAGTATGCATTTAAAATACAGAATACAAATAATAGCAAATACATATTACAACATACACATTATTAGAAAACAGGGGTGAAATATAATAAGATGACTATCTTCCTGTAACTACCTGATGCAGAGAGCAGTGTCAGCTGCAAATGTGGGTCTGTGAATGTTCCTTAGACTTGTTGTGAGTATACTTTAAGTCAGCTGGGGGGAAAGATAAATTAGTGTTATATTGGTCTGCAAAAAAAAGTTAAGGGAGGGTGCTAGGGGTCATACAGGCCAAAAAGAAAATAAAAACCAAGAAAAAAACACAGAGAAAGATCACAAATTAAAGAGATAAGAGAGGTATCCATTGAGGAAAATAGAACCATTTAACAAGCAAGATAAATGGCCCATCAGTGTGCTCCAGTATGCATTTAAAATACAGAATACAAATAATAGCAAATACATATTACAACATACACATTATTAGAAAACAGGGGTGAAATATAATAAGATGACTATCTTCCTGTAACTACCTGATGCAGAGAGCAGTGTCAGCTGCAAATGTGGGTCTGTGAATGTTCCTTAGACTTGTTGTGAGTATACTTTAAGTCAGCTGGGGGGAATGATAAATTAGTGTTATATTGGTCTGCAAAAAAAGTTAAGGGAGGGTGCTAGGGGTCATACAGGCCAAAAAGAAAATAAAAACCAAGAAAAAAACACAGAGAAAGATCACAAATTAAAGAGATAAGAGAGGTATCCATTGAGGAAAATAGAACCATTTAACAAGCAAGATAAATGGCCCATCAGTGTGCTCCAGTATGCATTTAAAATACAGAATACAAATAATAGCAAATACATATTACAACATACACATTATTAGAAAACAGGGGTGAAATATAATAAGATGACTATCTTCCTGTAACTACCTGATGCAGAGAGCAGTGTCAGCTGCAAATGTGGGTCTGTGAATGTTCCTTAGACTTGTTGTGAGTATACTTTAAGTCAGCTGGGGGGAAAGATAAATTAGTGTTATATTGGTCTGCAAAAAAAGTTAAGGGAGGGTGCTAGGGGTCATACAGGCCAAAAAGAAAATAAAAACCAAGAAAAAAACACAGAGAAAGATCACAAATTAAAGAGATAAGAGAGGTATCCATTGAGGAAAATAGAACCATTTAACAAGCAAGATAAATGGCCCATCAGTGTGCTCCAGTATGCATTTAAAATACAGAATACAAATAATAGCAAATACATATTACAACATACACATTATTAGAAAACAGGGGTGAAATATAATAAGATGACTATCTTCCTGTAACTACCTGATGCAGAGAGCAGTGTCAGCTGCAAATGTGGGTCTGTGAATGTTCCTTAGACTTGTTGTGAGTATACTTTAAGTCAGCTGATGCAGAGAGCAGTGTCAGCTGCAAATGTGGGTCTGTGAATGTTCCTTAGACTTGTTGTGAGTATACTTTAAGTCAGCTGATGCAGAGAGCAGTGTCAGCTGCAAATGTGGGTCTGTGAATGTTCCTTAGACTTGTTGTGAGTATACTTTAAGTCAGCTGATGCAGAGAGCAGTGTCAGCTGCAAATGTGGGTCTGTGAATGTTCCTTAGACTTGTTGTGAGTATACTTTAAGTCAGCTGATGCAGAGAGCAGTGTCAGCTGCAAATGTGGGTCTGTGAATGTTCCTTAGACTTGTTGTGAGTATACTTTAAGTCAGCTGATGCAGAGAGCAGTGTCAGCTGCAAATGTGGGTCTGTGAATGTTCCTTAGACTTGTTGTGAGTATACTTTAAGTCAGCTGGGGGGAAAGATAAATTAGTGTTATATTGGTCTGCAAAAAAAGTTAAGGGAGGGTGCTAGGGGTCATACAGGCCAAAAAGAAAATAAAAACCAAGAAAAAAACACAGAGAAAGATCACAAATTAAAGAGATAAGAGAGGTATCCATTGAGGAAAATAGAACCATTTAACAAGCAAGATAAATGGCCCATCAGTGTGCTCCAGTATGCATTTAAAATACAGAATACAAATAATAGCAAATACATATTACAACATACACATTATTAGAAAACAGGGGTGAAATATAATAAGATGACTATCTTCCTGTAACTACCTGATGCAGAGAGCAGTGTCAGCTGCAAATGTGGGTCTGTGAATGTTCCTTAGACTTGTTGTGAGTATACTTTAAGTCAGCTGGGGGGAAAGATAAATTAGTGTTATATTGGTCTGCAAAAAAAGTTAAGGGAGGGTGCTAGGGGTCATACAGGCCAAAAAGAAAATAAAAACCAAGAAAAAAACACAGAGAAAGATCACAAATTAAAGAGATAAGAGAGGTATCCATTGAGGAAAATAGAACCATTTAACAAGCAAGATAAATGGCCCATCAGTGTGCTCCAGTATGCATTTAAAATACAGAATACAAATAATAGCAAATACATATTACAACATACACATTATTAGAAAACAGGGGTGAAATATAATAAGGATGACTATCTTCCTGTAACTACCTGATGCAGAGAGCAGTGTCAGCTGCAAATGTGGGTCTGTGAATGTTCCTTAGACTTGTTGTGAGTATACTTTAAGTCAGCTGGGGGGAAAGATAAATTAGTGTTATATTGGTCTGCAAAAAAAGTTAAGGGAGGGTGCTAGGGGTCATACAGGCCAAAAGAAAATAAAAACCAAGAAAAAAACACAGAGAAAGATCACAAATTAAAGAGATAAGAGAGGTATCCATTGAGGAAAATAGAACCATTTAACAAGCAAGATAAATGGCCCATCAGTGTGCTCCAGTATCATTTAAAATACAGAATACAAATAATAGCAAATACATATTACAACATACACATTATTAGAAAACAGGGGTGAAATATAATAAGATGACTATCTTCCTGTAACTACCTGATGCAGAGAGCAGTGTCAGCTGCAAATGTGGGTCTGTGAATGTTCCTTAGACTTGTTTGTGAGTATACTTTAAGTCAGCTGATGCAGAGAGCAGTGTCAGCTGCAAATGTGGGTCTGTGAATGTTCCTTAGACTTGTTGTGAGTATACTTTAAGTCAGCTGATGCAGAGAGCAGTGTCAGCTGCAAATGTGGGTCTGTGAATGTTCCTTAGACTTGTTGTGAGTATACTTTAAGTCAGCTGATGCAGAGAGCAGTGTCAGCTGCAAATGTGGGTCTGTGAATGTTCCTTAGACTTGTTGTGAGTATACTTTAAGTCAGCTGATGCAGAGAGCAGTGTCAGCTGCAAATGTGGGTCTGTGAATGTTCCTTAGACTTGTTGTGAGTATACTTTAAGTCAGCTGATGCAGAGAGCAGTGTCAGCTGCAAATGTGGGTCTGTGAATGTTCCTTAGACTTGTTGTGAGTATACTTTAAGTCAGCTGGGGGGAAAGATAAATTAGTGTTATATTGGGTCTGCAAAAAAAGTTAAGGGAGGGTGCTAGGGGTCATACAGGCCAAAAAGAAAATAAAAACCAAGAAAAAAACACAGAGAAAGATCACAAATTAAAGAGATAAGAGAGGTATCCATTGAGGAAAATAGAACCATTTAACAAGCAAGATAAATGGCCCATCAGTGTGCTCCAGTATGCATTTAAAATACAGAATACAAATAATAGCAAATACATATTACAACATACACATTATTAGAAAACAGGGGTGAAATATAATAAGATGACTATCTTCCTGTAACTACCTGATGCAGAGAGCAGTGTCAGCTGCAAATGTGGGTCTGTGAATGTTCCTTAGACTTGTTGTGAGTATACTTTAAGTCAGCTGGGGGGAAAGATAAATTAGTGTTATATTGGTCTGCAAAAAAAGTTAAGGGAGGGTGCTAGGGGTCATACAGGCCAAAAAGAAAATAAAAACCAAGAAAAAAACACAGAGAAAGATCACAAATTAAAGAGATAAGAGAGGTATCCATTGAGGAAAATAGAACCATTTAACAAGCAAGATAAATGGCCCATCAGTGTGCTCCAGTATGCATTTAAAATACAGAATACAAATAATAGCAAATACATATTACAACATACACATTATTAGAAAACAGGGGTGAAATATAATAAGATGACTATCTTCCTGTAACTACCTGATGCAGAGAGCAGTGTCAGCTGCAAATGTGGGTCTGTGAATGTTCCTTAGACTTGTTGTGAGTATACTTTAAGTCAGCTGATGCAGAGAGCAGTGTCAGCTGCAAATGTGGGTCTGTGAATGTTCCTTAGACTTGTTGTGAGTATACTTTAAGTCAGCTGATGCAGAGAGCAGTGTCAGCTGCAAATGTGGGGTCTGTGAATGTTCCTTAGACTTGTTGTGAGTATACTTTAAGTCAGCTGATGCAGAGAGCAGTGTCAGCTGCAAATGTGGGTCTGTGAATGTTCCTTAGACTTGTTGTGAGTATACTTTAAGTCAGCTGATGCAGAGAGCAGTGTCAGCTGCAAATGTGGGTCTGTGAATGGTCCTTAGACTTGTTGTGAGTATACTTTAAGTCAGCTGATGCAGAGAGCAGTGTCCAGCTGCAAATGTGGGTCTGTGAATGTTCCTTAGACTTGTTGTGAGTATACTTTAAGTCAGCTGATGCAGAGAGCAGTGTCAGCTGCAAATGTGGGTCTGTGAATGTTCCTTAGACTTGTTGTGAGTATACTTTAAGTCAGCTGATGCAGAGAGCAGTGTCAGCTGCAAATGTGGGTCTGTGAATGTTCCTTAGACTTGTTGTGAGTATACTTTAAGTCAGCTGATGCAGAGAGCAGTGTCAGCTGCAAATGTGGGTCTGTGAATGTTCCTTAGACTTGTTGTGAGTATACTTTAAGTCAGCTGATGCAGAGAGCAGTGTCAGCTGCAAATGTGGGTCTGTGAATGTTCCTTAGACTTGTTGTGAGTATACTTTAAGTCAGCTGATGCAGAGAGCAGTGTCAGCTGCAAATGTGGGTCTGTGAATGTTCCTTAGACTTGTTGTGAGTATACTTTAAGTCAGCTGGGGGGAAAGATAAATTAGTGTTATATTGGTCTGCAAAAAAAGTTAAGGGAGGGTGCTAGGGGTCATACAGGCCAAAAAGAAAATAAAAACCAAGAAAAAAACACAGAGAAAGATCACAAATTAAAGAGATAAGAGAGGTATCCATTGAGGAAAATAGAACCATTTAACAAGCAAGATAAATGGCCCATCAGTGTGCTCCAGTATGCATTTAAAATACAGAATACAAATAATAGCAAATACATATTACAAACATACACATTATTAGAAAACAGGGGTGAAATATAATAAGATGACTATCTTCCTGTAACTACCTGATGCAGAGAGCAGTGTCAGCTGCAAATGTGGGTCTGTGAATGTTCCTTAGACTTGTTGTGAGTATACTTTAAGTCAGCTGATGCAGAGAGCAGTGTCAGCTGCAAATGTGGGTCTGTGAATGTTCCTTAGACTTGTTGTGAGTATACTTTAAGTCAGCTGATGCAGAGAGCAGTGTCAGCTGCAAATGTGTGTCTGTGAATGTTCCTTAGACTTGTTGTGAGTATACTTTAAGTCAGCTGATGCAGAGAGCAGTGTCAGCTGCAAATGTGGGTCTGTGAATGTTCCTTAGACTTGTTGTGAGTATACTTTAAGTCAGCTGATGCAGAGAGCAGTGTCAGCTGCAAATGTGGGTCTGTGAATGTTCCTTAGACTTGTTGTGAGTATACTTTAAGTCAGCTGATGCAGAGAGCAGTGTCAGCTGCAAATGTGGGTCTGTGAATGTTCCTTAGACTTGTTGTGAGTATACTTTAAGTCAGCTGATGCAGAGAGCAGTGTCAGCTGCAAATGTGGGTCTGTGAATGTTCCTTAGACTTGTTGTGAGTATACTTTAAGTCAGCTGATGCAGAGAGCAGTGTCAGCTGCAAATGTGGGTCTGTGAATGTTCCTTAGACTTGTTGTGAGTATACTTTAAGTCAGCTGATGCAGAGAGCAGTGTCAGCTGCAAATGTGGGTCTGTGAATGTTCCTTAGACTTGTTGTGAGTATACTTTAAGTCAGCTGATGCAGAGAGCAGTGTCAGCTGCAAATGTGGGTCTGTGAATGTTCCTTAGACTTGTTGTGAGTATACTTTAAGTCAGCTGATGCAGAGAGCAGTGTCAGCTGCAAAATGTGGGTCTGTGAATGTTCCTTAGACTTGTTGTGAGTATACTTTAAGTCAGCTGGGGGGAAAGATAAATTAGTGTTATATTGGTCTGCAAAAAAAGTTAAGGGAGGGTGCTAGGGGTCATACAGGCCAAAAAGAAAATAAAAAACCAAGAAAAAAACACAGAGAAAGATCACAAATTAAAGAGATAAGAGAGGTATCCATTGAGGAAAATAGAACCATTTAACAAGCAAGATAAATGGCCCATCAGTGTGCTCCAGTATGCATTTAAAATACAGAATACAAATAATAGCAAATACATATTACAACATACACATTATTAGAAAACAGGGGTGAAATATAATAAGATGACTATCTTCCTGTAACTACCTGATGCAGAGAGCAGTGTCAGCTGCAAATGTGGGTCTGTGAATGTTCCTTAGACTTGTTGTGAGTATACTTTAAGTCAGCTGGGGGGAAAGATAAATTAGTGTTATATTGGTCTGCAAAAAAAGTTAAGGGAGGGTGCTAGGGGTCATACAGGCCAAAAAGAAAATAAAAACCAAGAAAAAAACACAGAGAAAGATCACAAATTAAAGAGATAAGAGAGGTATCCATTGAGGAAAATAGAACCATTTAACAAGCAAGATAAATGGCCCATCAGTGTGCTCCAGTATGCATTTAAAATACAGAATACAAATAATAGCAAATACATATTACAACATACACATTATTAGAAAACAGGGGTGAAATATAATAAGATGACTATCTTCCTGTAACTACCTGATGCAGAGAGCAGTGTCAGCTGCAAATGTGGGTCTGTGAATGTTCCTTAGACTTGTTGTGAGTATACTTTAAGTCAGCTGGGGGGAAAGATAAATTAGTGTTATATTGGTCTGCAAAAAAAGTTAAGGGAGGGTGCTAGGGGTCATACAGGCCAAAAAGAAAATAAAAACCAAGAAAAAAACACAGAGAAAGATCACAAATTAAAGAGATAAGAGAGGTATCCATTGAGGAAAATAGAACCATTTAACAAGCAAGATAAATGGCCCATCAGTGTGCTCCAGTATGCATTTAAAATACAGAATACAAATAATAGCAAATACATATTACAACATACACATTATTAGAAAACAGGGGTGAAATATAATAAGATGACTATCTTCCTGTAACTACCTGATGCAGAGAGCAGTGTCAGCTGCAAATGTGGGTCTGTGAATGTTCCTTAGACTTGTTGTGAGTATACTTTAAGTCAGCTGATGCAGAGAGCAGTGTCAGCTGCAAATGTGGGTCTGTGAATGTTCCTTAGACTTGTTGTGAGTATACTTTAAGTCAGCTGATGCAGAGAGCAGTGTCAGCTGCAAATGTGGGTCTGTGAATGTTCCTTAGACTTGTTGTGAGTATACTTTAAGTCAGCTGATGCAGAGAGCAGTGTCAGCTGCAAATGTGGGTCTGTGAATGTTCCTTAGACTTGTTGTGAGTATACTTTAAGTCAGCTGATGCAGAGAGCAGTGTCAGCTGCAAATGTGGGTCTGTGAATGTTCCTTAGACTTGTTGTGAGTATACTTTAAGTCAGCTGATGCAGAGAGCAGTGTCAGCTGCAAATGTGGGTCTGTGAATGTTCCTTAGACTTGTTGTGAGTATACTTTAAGTCAGCTGGGGGGAAAGATAAATTAGTGTTATATTGGTCTGCAAAAAAAGTTAAGGGAGGGTGCTAGGGGTCATACAGGCCAAAAAGAAAATAAAAACCAAGAAAAAAACACAGAGAAAGATCACAAATTAAAGAGATAAGAGAGGTATCCATTGAGGAAAATAGAACCATTTAACAAGCAAGATAAATGGCCCATCAGTGTGCTCCAGTATGCATTTAAAATACAGAATACAAATAATAGCAAATACATATTACAACATACACATTATTAGAAAACAGGGGTGAAATATAATAAGATGACTATCTTCCTGTAACTACCTGATGCAGAGAGCAGTGTCAGCTGCAAATGTGGGTCTGTGAATGTTCCTTAGACTTGTTGTGAGTATACTTTAAGTCAGCTGGGGGGAAAGATAAATTAGTGTTATATTGGTCTGCAAAAAAAGTTAAGGGAGGGTGCTAGGGGTCATACAGGCCAAAAAGAAAATAAAAACCAAGAAAAAAAACACAGAGAAAGATCACAAATTAAAGAGATAAGAGAGGTATCCATTGAGGAAATAGAACCATTTAACAAGCAAGATAAATGGCCCATCAGTGTGCTCCAGTATGCATTTAAAATACAGAATACAAATAATAGCAAATACATATTACAACATACACATTATTAGAAAACAGGGGTGAAATATAATAAGATGACTATCTTCCTGTAACTACCTGATGCAGAGAGCAGTGTCAGCTGCAAATGTGGGTCTGTGAATGTTCCTTAGACTTGTTGTGAGTATACTTTAAGTCAGCTGGGGGGAAAGATAAATTAGTGTTATATTGTTCTGCAAAAAAAGTTAAGGGAGGGTGCTAGGGTCATACAGGCCAAAAAGAAAATAAAAACCAAGAAAAAAACACAGAGAAAGATCACAAATTAAAGAGATAAGAGAGGTATCCATTGAGGAAAATAGAACCATTTAACAAGCAAGATAAATGGCCCATCAGTGTGCTCCAGTATGCATTTAAAATACAGAATACAAATAATAGCAAATACATATTACAACATACACATTATTAGAAAACAGGGGTGAAATATAATAAGATGACTATCTTCCTGTAACTACCTGATGCAGAGAGCAGTGTCAGCTGCAAATGTGGGTCTGTGAATGTTCCTTAGACTTGTTGTGAGTATACTTTAAGTCAGCTGATGCAGAGAGCAGTGTCAGCTGCAAATGTGGGTCTGTGAATGTTCCTTAGACTTGTTGTGAGTATACTTTAAGTCAGCTGATGCAGAGAGCAGTGTCAGCTGCAAATGTGGGTCTGTGAATGTTCCTTAGACTTGTTGTGAGTATACTTTAAGTCAGCTGATGCAGAGAGCAGTGTCAGCTGCAAATGTGGGTCTGTGAATGTTCCTTAGACTTGTTGTGAGTATACTTTAAGTCAGCTGATGCAGAGAGCAGTGTCAGCTGCAAATGTGGGTCTGTGAATGTTCCTTAGACTTGTTGTGAGTATACTTTAAGTCAGCTGATGCAGAGAGCAGTGTCAGCTGCAAATGTGGGTCTGTGAATGTTCCTTAGACTTGTTGTGAGTATACTTTAAGTCAGCTGGGGGGAAAGATAAATTAGTGTTATATTGGTCTGCAAAAAAAGTTAAGGGAGGGTGCTAGGGGTCATACAGGCCAAAAAGAAAATAAAAACCAAGAAAAAAACACAGAGAAAGATCACAAATTAAAGAGATAAGAGAGGTATCCATTGAGGAAATAGAACCATTTAACAAGCAAGATAAATGGCCCATCAGTGTGCTCCAGTATGCATTTAAAATACAGAATACAAATAATAGCAAATACATATTACAACATACACATTATTAGAAAACAGGGGTGAAATATAATAAGATGACTATCTTCCTGTAACTACCTGATGCAGAGAGCAGTGTCAGCTGCAAATGTGGGTCTGTGAATGTTCCTTAGACTTGTTGTGAGTATACTTTAAGTCAGCTGGGGGGAAAGATAAATTAGTGTTATATTGGTCTGCAAAAAAAGTTAAGGGAGGGTGCTAGGGGTCATACAGGCCAAAAAGAAAATAAAAACCAAGAAAAAAACACAGAGAAAGATCACAAATTAAAGAGATAAGAGAGGTATCCATTGAGGAAAATAGAACCATTTAACAAGCAAGATAAATGGCCCATCAGTGTGCTCCAGTATGCATTTAAAATACAGAATACAAATAATAGCAAATACATATTACAACATACACATTATTAGAAAACAGGGGTGAAATATAATAAGATGACTATCTTCCTGTAACTACCTGATGCAGAGAGCAGTGTCAGCTGCAAATGTGGGTCTGTGAATGTTCCTTAGACTTGTTGTGAGTATACTTTAAGTCAGCTGATGCAGAGAGCAGTGTCAGCTGCAAATGTGGGTCTGTGAATGTTCCTTAGACCTTGTTGTGAGTATACTTTAAGTCAGCTGATGCAGAGAGCAGTGTCAGCTGCAAATGTGGGTCTGTGAATGTTCCTAGACTTGTTGTGAGTATACTTTAAGTCAGCTGATGCAGAGAGCAGTGTCAGCTGCAAATGTGGGTCTGTGAATG
Organism: Bombina bombina; assembly: GCF_027579735.1. Taxonomy (NCBI): domain Eukaryota; kingdom Metazoa; phylum Chordata; class Amphibia; order Anura; family Bombinatoridae; genus Bombina; species Bombina bombina. The sequence goes on along the minus strand of NC_069501.1, from coordinate 538,966,425 downwards.
TTCCTTAGACTTGTTGTGAGTATACTTTAAGTCAGCTGATGCAGAGAGCAGTGTCAGCTGCAAATGTGGGTCTGTGAATGTTCCTTAGACTTGTTGTGAGTATACTTTAAGTCAGCTGATGCAGAGAGCAGTGTCAGCTGCAAATGTGGGTCTGTGAATGTTCCTTAGACTTGTTGTGAGTATACTTTAAGTCAGCTGATGCAGAGAGCAGTGTCAGCTGCAAATGTGGGTCTGTGAATGTTCCTTAGACTTGTTGTGAGTATACTTTAAGTCAGCTGATGCAGAGAGCAGTGTCCAGCTGCAAATGTGGGTCTGTGAATGTTCCTTAGACTTGTTGTGAGTATACTTTAAGTCAGCTGATGCAGAGAGCAGTGTCAGCTGCAAATGTGGGTCTGTGAATGTTCCTTAGACTTGTTGTGAGTATACTTTAAGTCAGCTGATGCAGAGAGCAGTGTAAGCTGCAAATGTGGGTCTGTGAATGTTCCTTAGACTTGTTGTGAGTATACTTTAAGTCAGCTGATGCAGAGAGCAGTGTCAGCTGCAAATGTGGGTCTGTGAATGTTCCTTAGACTTGTTGTGAGTATACTTTAAGTCAGCTGGGGGGGAAAGATAAATTAGTGTTATATTGGTCTGCAAAAAAAGTTAAGGGAGGGTGCTAGGGGTCATACAGGCCAAAAAGAAAAATAAAAACCAAGAAAAAAACACAGAGAAAGATCACAATTAAAGAGATAAGAGAGGTATCCATTGAGGAAAATAGAAACCATTTAACAAGCAAGATAAATGGCCCATCAGTGTGCTCCAGTATGCATTTAAAATACAGAATACAAATAATAGCAAATACATATTACAACATACACATATTAGAAAACAGGGGTGAAATATAATAAGATGACTATCTTCCTGTAACTACCTGATGCAGAGAGCAGTGTCAGCTGCAAATGTGGGTCTGTGAATGTTCCTTAGACTTGTTGTGAGTATACTTTAAGTCAGCTGATGCAGAGAGCAGTGTCAGCTGCAAAATGTGGGTCTGTGAATGTTCCTTAGACTTGTTGTGAGTATACTTTAAGTCAGCTGATGCAGAGAGCAGTGTCAGCTGCAAATGTGGGTCTGTGAATGTTCCTTAGACTTGTTGTGAGTATACTTTAAGTCAGCTGATGCAGAGAGCAGTGTCAGCTGCAAATGATGGGTCTGTGAATGTTCCTTAGACTTGTTGTGAGTATACTTTAAGTCAGCTGATGCAGAGAGCAGTGTCAGCTGCAAATGTGGGTCTGTGAATGTTCCTTAGACTTGTTGTGAGTATACTTTAAGTCAGCTGATGCAGAGAGCAGTGTCAGCTGCAAATGTGGGTCTGTGAATGTTCCTTAGACTTGTTGTGAGTATACTTTAAGTCAGCTGATGCAGAGAGCAGTGTCAGCTGCAAATGTGGGTCTGTGAATGTTCCTTTGACTTGTTGTGAGTATACTTTAAGTCAGCTGATGCAGAGAGCAGTGTCAGCTGCAAATGTGGGTCTGTGAATGTTCCTTAGACTTGTTGTGAGTATACTTTAAGTCAGCTGATGCAGAGAGCAGTGTCAGCTGCAAATGTGGGTCTGTGAATGTTCATAGACCTTGTTGTGAGTATACTTTAAGTCAGCTGATGCAGAGAGCAGTGTCAGCTGCAAATGTGGGTCTGTGAATGTTCCTTAGACTTGTTGTGAGTATACTTTAAGTCAGCTGATGCAGAGAGCAGTGTCTGCTGCAAATGTGGTCTGTGAATGTTCCTTAGACTTGTTGTGAGTATACTTTAAGTCAGCTGGGGGGAAAGATAAATTAGTGTTATATTGGTCTGCAAAAAAAGTTAAGGGAGGTGCTAGGGGTCATACAGGCCAAAAAGAAAATAAAAACCAAGAAAAAAACACAGAGAAAGATCACAAATTAAAGAGATAAGAGAGGTATCCATTGAGGAAAATAGAACCATTTAACAAGCAAGATAAATGGCCCATCAGTGTGCTCCAGTATGCATTTAAAATACAGAATACAAATAATAGCAAATACATATTACAACATACACATTATTAGAAAACAGGGGTGAAATATAATAAGATGACTATCTTCCTGTAACTACCTGATGCAGAGAGCAGTGTCAGCTGCAAATGTGGGTCTGTGAATGTTCCTTAGACTTGTTGTGAGTATACTTTAAGTCAGCTGATGCAGAGAGCAGTGTCAGCTGCAAATGTGGGTCTGTGAATGTTCCTTAGACTTGTTGTGAGTATACTTTAAGTCAGCTGATGCAGAGAGCAGTGTCAGCTGCAATTGTGGGTCTGTGAATGTTCCTTAGACTTGTTGTGAGTATACTTTAAGTCAGCTGATGCAGAGAGCAGTGTCAGCTTGCAATGTTGGGTCTGTGAATGTTCCTTAGACTTGTTGTGAGTATACTTTAAGTCAGCTGATGCAGAGAGCATTGTCAGCTGCAAATGTGGGTCTGTGAATGTTCCTTAGACTTGTTGTGAGTATACCTTTAAGTCAGCTGATGCAGAGAGCAGTGTCAGCTGCAAATGTGGGTCTGTGAATGTTCCTTAGACTTGTTGTGAGTATACTTTATGTCAGCTGATGCAGAGAGCAGTGTCAGCTGCAAATGTGGGGTCTGTGAATGTTCCTTAGACTTGTTGTGAGTATACTTTATAGGTCAGCTGATGCAGAGAGCAGTTTCAGCTGCAAATGTGGGTCTGTGAATGTTCCTTAGACTTGTTGTGAGTATCACCTTTAAGGTCAGCTGATGCAGAGAGCAGTGTCAGCTGCAAATGTGGTCTGTGAATGTTCTTAGACTTGTTGTGAGTATACTTTAAGTCAGCTGATGCAGAGAGCAGTGTCAGCTGCAAATGTGGGTCTGTGAATGTTCTTAGACTTGTTGTGAGTATACTTTAAGTCAGCTGATGCAGAGAGCAGTGTCAGCTGCAAATGTGGGTCTGTGAATGTTCCTTAGACTTGTTGTGAGTATACTTTAAGTCAGCTGATGCAGAGAGCAGTGTCAGCTGCAAATGTGGGTCTGTGAAGGGTTCCTTAGACTTGTTGGAGTATACTTTAAGTCAGCTGATGCAGAGAGCAGTGTCAGCTGCAAATGTGGGTCTGTGAATGTTCCTTAGACTTGTTGTGAGTATACTTTAAGTCAGCTGATGCAGAGAGCAGTGTCAGCTGCAAATTGGGTCTGTGAATGTTCCCTTAGACTTGTTGTGAGTATACTTTAAGTCCGCTGATGCAGAGAGCAGTGTCAGGCTGCAAAATGTGGGTCTGTGAATGTTCCTTAGACTTGTTGTGAGTATACTTTAAGTCACTGGGGGGAAAGATAAATTAGTGTATATTGGTCTGCAAAAAAAGTTAAGGGAGGGTGCTAGGGGTCATACAGGCCAAAAAGAAAATAAAAACCAAGAAAAAAACACAGAGAAAGATCACAAATTAAAGAGATAAGAGAGGTATCCATTGAGGAAAATAGAACCATTTAACAAGCAAGATAAATGGCCCATCAGTGTGCTCCAGTATGCATTTAAAATACAGAATACAAATAATAGCAAATACATATTACAACATACACATTATTAGAAAACAGGGGTGAAATATAATAAGATGACTATCTTCCTGTAACTACCTGATGCAGAGAGCAGTGTCAGCTGCAAATGTGGGTCTGTGAATGTTCCTTAGACTTGTTGTGAGTATACTTTAAGTCAGCTGATGCAGAGAGCAGTGTCAGCTGCAAATTTTGGGTCTGTGAATGTTCCTTAGACTTGTTGTGAGTATACTTTAAGTCAGCTGATGCAGAGAGCAGTGTCAGCTGCAAATGTGGGTCTGTGAATGTTCCTTAGACTTGTTGTGAGTATACTTTAAGTCAGCTGATGCAGAGAGCAGTGTCAGCTGCAAATGTGGGTCTGTGAATGTTCCTTAGACTTGTTGTGAGTATACTTTAAGTCAGCTGATGCAGAGAGCAGTGTCAGCTGCAAATGTGGGTCTGTGAATGTTCCTTAGACTTGTTGTGAGTATACTTTAAGTCAGCTGATGCAGAGAGCAGTGTCAGCTGCAAATGTGGGTCTGTGAATGTTCCTTAGACTTGTTGTGAGTATACTTTAAGTCAGCTGATGCAGAGAGCAGTGTCAGCTGCAAATGTGGGTCTGTGAATGTTCCTTAGACTTGTTGTGAGTATACTTTAAGTCAGCTGATGCAGAGAGCAGTGTCAGCTGCAAATGTGGGTCTGTGAATGTTCCTTAGACTTGTTGTGAGTATACTTTAAGTCAGCTGATGCAGAGAGCAGTGTCAGCTGCAAATGTGGGTCTGTGAATGTTCCTTAGACTTGTTGTGAGTATACTTTAAGTCAGCTGATGCAGAGAGCAGTGTCAGCTGCAAATGTGGGTATGTGATTGTTCCTTAGTCTTGTTGTGAGGTATACTTTAAAGTGGCTGATGAGAGAGCAGTGTCAGCTGCAAAGGTGGTCTGTGTAATGTTCCTTAGTCTGTTGTGAGTTTTCTTTAAAGTCAGCTTATGCAGAGGAGCAGTGTCAGCTGCAAATGTGGGTCTGTGACATGTTCCTTAGACTTGTTGTGAGTATACTTTACGTCAGCTGATGCAGTAGAGCAGTGTCAGCTTGCAAATGTGGTGTGGGGGTCTGTGAATGTTCTTAGACTTGTTGTGAGTTATACTTTTACGTCAGCTGATGCGAGAGCAGTGTCAGCTGCAAATGTGGGTCTGTGAATGTTCCTTAGACTTGTTGTGAGTATACTTTAAGTCAGCTGATGCAGAGAGCAGTGTCAGCTGCAAATGTGGGTCTGTGAATGTTCCTTAGACTTGTTGTGAGTATACTTTAAGTCAGCTGATGCAGAGAGCAGTGTCAGCTGCAAATGTGGGTCTGTGAATGTTCCTTAGACTTGTTGTGAGTATACTTAAGTCAGCTGATGCAGAGAGCAGTGTCAGCTGCAAATGTGGGTCTGTGAATGTTCCTTAGACTTGTTGTGAGTATACTTTAAGTCAGCTGGGGGGAAAGATAAATTAGTGTTATATTGGTCTGCAAAAAAAGTTAAGGGAGGGTGCTAGGGGTCATACAGGCCAAAAAGAAAATAAAAACCAAGAAAAAAACACAGAGAAAGATCACAAATTAAAGAGATAAGAGAGGTATCCATTGAGGAAAATAGAACCATTTAACAAGCAAGATAAATGGCCCATCAGTGTGCTCCAGTATGCATTTAAAATACAGAATACAAATAATAGCAAATACATATTACAACATACACATTATTAGAAAACAGGGGTGAAATATAATAAGATGACTATCTTCCTGTAACTACCTGATGCAGAGAGCAGTGTCAGCTGCAAATGTGGGTCTGTGAATGTTCCTTAGACTTGTTGTGAGTATACTTTAAGTCAGCTGATGCAGAGAGCAGTGTCAGCTGCAAATGTGGGTCTGTGAATGTTCCTTAGACTTGTTGTGAGTATACTTTAAGTCAGCTGATGCAGAGAGCAGTGTCAGCTGCAAATGTGGGTCTGTGAATGTTCCTTAGACTTGTTGTGAGTATACTTTAAGTCAGCTGATGCAGAGAGCAGTGTCAGCTGCAAATGTGGGTCTGTGAATGTTCCTTAGACTTGTTGTGAGTATACTTTAAGTCAGCTGATGCAGAGAGCAGTGTCAGCTGCAAATGTGGGTCTGTGAATGTTCCTTAGACTTGTTGTGAGTATACTTTAAGTCAGCTGATGCAGAGAGCAGTGTCAGCTGCAAATGTGGGTCTGTGAATGTTCCTTAGACTTGTTGTGAGTATACTTTAAGTCAGCTGATGCAGAGAGCAGTGTCAGCTGCAAATGTGGGTCTGTGAATGTTCCTTAGACTTGTTGTGAGTATACTTTAAGTCAGCTGATGCAGAGAGCAGTGTCAGCTGCAAATGTGGGTCTGTGAATGTTCCTTAGACTTGTTGTGAGTATACTTTAAGTCAGCTGATGCCAGAGAGCAGTGTCAGCTGCAAAATGTGGTCTGTGAATGTTCCTTAGACTTGTTGTGAGTATACTTTAAGTCAGCTGATGCAGAGAGCAGTGTCAGCTGCAAATGTGGGTCTGTGAATGTTCCTTAGACTTGTTGTGAGTATACTTTAAGTCAGCTGATGCAGAGAGCAGTGTCAGCTGCAAATGTGGTCTGTGAATGTTCCTTAGACTTGTTGTGAGTATACTTTAAGTCAGCTGATGCAGAGAGCAGTGTCAGCTGCAAATGTGGGTCTGTGAATGTTCCTTAGACTTGTTGTGAGTATACTTTAAGTCAGCTGATGCAGAGAGCAGTGTCAGCTGCAAATGTGGGGTCTGTGAATGTTCCTTAGACTTGTTGTGAGTATACTTTAAGTCAGCTGATGCAGAGAGCAGTGTCAGCTGCAAATGTGGGTCAGTGAATGTTCCTTAGACTTGTTGTGAGTATACTTTAAGTCAGCTGATGCAGAGAGCAGTGTCAGCTGCAAATGTGGGTCTGTGAATGTTCCTTAGACTTGTTGTGAGTATACTTTAAGTCAGCTGATGCAGAGAGCAGTGTCAGCTGCAAATGTGGGTCTGTGAATGTTCCTTAGACTTGTTGTGAGTATACTTTAAGTCAGCTGGGGGGAAAGATAAATTAGTGTTATATTGGTCTGCAAAAAAAGTTAAGGGAGGGTGCTAGGGGTCATACAGGCCAAAAAGAAAATAAAAACCAAGAAAAAAACACAGAGAAAGATCACAAATTAAAGAGATAAGAGAGGTATCCATTGAGGAAAATAGAACCATTTAACAAGCAAGATAAATGGCCCATCAGTGTGCTCCAGTATGCATTTAAAATACAGAATACAAATAATAGCAAATACATATTACAACATACACATTATTAGAAAACAGGGGTGAAATATAATAAGATGACTATCTTCCTGTAACTACCTGATGCAGAGAGCAGTGTCAGCTGCAAATGTGGGTCTGTGAATGTTCCTTAGACTTGTTGTGAGTATACTTTAAGTCAGCTGATGCAGAGAGCAGTGTCAGCTGCAAATGTGGGTCTGTGAATGTTCCTTAGACTTGTTGTGAGTATACTTTAAGTCAGCTGATGCAAGAGAGCAGTGTCAGCTGCAAATGTGGGTCTGTGAATGTTCCTTAGACTTGTTGTGAGTATACTTTAAGTCAGCTGATGCAGAGAGCAGTGTCAGCTGCAAATGTGGGTCTGTGAATGTTCCTTAGACTTGTTTGTGAGTATACTTAAGTCAGCTGATGCAGAGAGCAGTGTCAGCTGCAAATGTGGGTCTGTGAATGTTCCTTAGACTTGTTGTGAGTATACTTTAAGTCAGCTGATGCAGAGAGCAGTGTCAGCTGCAAATGTGGGTCTGTGAATGTTCCTTAGACTTGTTGTGAGTATCTTTAAGTCAGCTGATGCAGAGAGCAGTGTCAGCTGCAAATGTGGGTCTCGTGAATGTTCCTTAGACTTGTTGTGAGTATACTTTAAGTCAGCTGATGCAGAGAGCAGTGTCAGCTGCAAATGTGGGTCTGTGAATGTTCCTTAGACTTGTTGTGAGTATACTTTAAGTCAGCTGATGCAGAGAGCAGTGTCAGCTGCAAATGTGGGTCTGTGAATGTTCCTTAGACTTGTTGTGAGTATACTTTAAGTCAGCTGATGCAGAGAGCAGTGTCAGCTGCAAATGTGGGTCTGTGAATGTTCCTTAGACTTGTTGTGAGTATACTTTAAGTCAGCTGATGCAGAGAGCAGTGTCAGCTGCAAATGTGGGTCTGTGAATGTTCCTTAGACTTGTTGTGAGTATACTTTAAGTCAGCTGATGCAGAGAGCAGTGTCAGCTGCAAATGTGGGTCTGTGAATGTTCCTTAGACTTGTTGTGAGTATACTTTAAGTCAGCTGATGCAGAGAGCAGTGTCAGCTGCAAATGTGGGTCTGTGAATGTTCCTTAGACTTGTTGTGAGTATACTTTAAGTCAGCTGATGCAGAGAGCAGTGTCAGCTGCAAATGTGGGTCTGTGAATGTTCCTTAGACTTGTTGTGAGTATACTTTAAGTCAGCTGATGCAGAGAGCAGTGTCAGCTGCAAATGTGGGTCTGTGAATGTTCCTTAGACTTGTTGTGAGTATACTTTAAGTCAGCTGATGCAGAGAGCAGTGTCAGCTGCAAATGTGGGTCTGTGAATGTTCCTTAGACTTGTTGTGAGTATACTTTAAGTCAGCTGATGCAGAGAGCAGTGTCAGCTGCAAATGTGGGTCTGTGAATGTTCCTTAGACTTGTTGTGAGTATACTTTAAGTCAGCTGATGCAGAGAGCAGTGTCAGCTGCAAATGTGGGTCTGTGAATGTTCCTTAGACTTGTTGTGAGTATACTTTAAGTCAGCTGATGCAGAGAGCAGTGTCAGCTGCAAATGTGGGTCTGTGAATGTTCCTTAGACTTGTTGTGAGTATACTTTAAGTCAGCTGATGCAGAGAGCAGTGTCAGCTGCAAATGTGGGTCTGTGAATGTTCCTTAGACTTGTTGTGAGTATACTTTAAGTCAGCTGATGCAGAGAGCAGTGTCAGCTGCAAATGTGGGTCTGTGAATGTTCCTTAGACTTGTTGTGAGTATACTTTAAGTCAGCTGATGCAGAGAGCAGTGTCAGCTGCAAATGTGGGTCTGTGAATGTTCCTTAGACTTGTTGTGAGTATACTTTAAGTCAGCTGATGCAGAGAGCAGTGTCAGCTGCAAATGTGGGTCTGTGAATGTTCCTTAGACTTGTTGTGAGTATACTTTAAGTCAGCTGATGCAGAGAGCAGTGTCAGCTGCAAATGTGGGTCTGTGAATGTTCCTTAGACTTGTTGTGAGTATACTTTAAGTCAGCTGATGCAGAGAGCAGTGTCAGCTGCAAATGTGGGTCTGTGAATGTTCCTTAGACTTGTTGTGAGTATACTTTAAGTCAGCTGATGCAGAGAGCAGTGTCAGCTGCAAATGTGGGTCTGTGAATAGTTCCTTAGACTTGTTGTGAGTATACTTTAAGTCAGCTGATGCAGAGAGCAGTGTCAGCTGCAAATGTGGGTCTGTGAATGTTCCTTAGACTTGTTGTGAGTATACTTTAAGTCAGCTGATGCAGAGAGCAGTGTCAGCTGCAAATGTGGGTCTGTGAGATGTTCCTTAGACTTGTTGTGAGTATACTTTAAGTCAGCTGATGCAGAGAGCAGTGTCAGCTGCAAATGTGGGTCTGTGAATGTTCCTTAGACCTTGTTGTGAGATACTTTAAGTCAGCTGATGCAGAGAGCAGTGTCAGCTGCAAATGTGGGTCTTTGAATGTTCCTTAGACTTGTTGTGAGTATACTTTTAAGTCAGCTGATGCAGAGAGCAGTGTCAGCTGCAAATGTGGGTCTGTGAGTGTGTTCCTTAGACTTGTTGTGAGTATTCTTTTAGTCAGCTGATGCAGAGAGCAGTGTCAGCTGCAAATGTGGGTCTGTGAATGTTCCTTAGACTTGTTGTGAGTATACTTTAAGTCAGCTGATGCAGAGAGCAGTGTCAGCTGCAAATGTGGGTCTGTGAATGTTCCTTAGACTTGTTGTGAGTATACTTTAAGTCAGCTGATGCAGAGAGCAGTGTCAGCTGCAAATGTGGGTCTGTGAATGTACATGTGAATGTTTATAACAGTTCCCATAGCTCAAACTCTCTATCTATAAAACGTATCTGTAACTTTTCAATTTAACTTTTCTTTGTCCCATATAAAAACTCGCTATAACTCTGTCTCTCCATATAACCACTTTTGATTACCAACATCATTCCATATAACATATCCTTATGGTCTCTCACTAGACTTTCTCTAGTGTTTCTAAAACTTATCAAATTTCTCAATATTATCTCTTCCTACACCTTGTTCAATATCAATTATCATGGGTTATCCTGTCTTCCAGAACTGGATCTGACAATGTCATTCCTACATTTTGAAACACCCCCAACACAATAATATGCTTAGGTCCCTAACGCTGTTTAAATCTCTTTGCACTAAGCCAACTCCCACGAGACATGCCCTTTCCCTAATTTATACTATGTTGCAACAATCTTTACCTGGTCAAACTCCTTATTTTATAGATAGATGGAACTCTGAGCTTGGGACAGACATCACATAAGTAGATTCACTTTACATATATACTTGTATTAAAAAATCCACTATCTCAAGTAGATTTCTGGAACTCAACCTTAAAATTCTGCAGAGATGGTATCTAACACCAGCACAATGTAATTTTTTGTATAAATTACATTCAGCCAAATGCTGGAGATGTGGCATTTGATGATCATATGTGTCCAGGCCTACTTGACATTTGGGAGGCAGTGTTTTGCGAAACTAGCAAAATCTTAGAGCATCCCACCCCTCTAGTCTCCTGCCTTTGGTTATTAAACACAGTTTTCAACCCCCCCCCCCCCCATACCCAAAAGTAAATTGTTCAATATTTTAAGCAACAGCTTTAAGATTCTCCTGGCCAGAAATTGGAAGAGTAATAAAGTCCCCTCATTATCTTAATGGATACAAGAATGTGATCACACTCTCTGTTTCATTAGAAGAGTTTTATTTTCTAAAAACTAAGAACCTCAACACCTACGCACAATTGCAATCACTCTTGGAGGCATACCATAGAAACATAACTCAGATAATCCCCATCCAGCCCCCACCCTCTATTTAAAAGATACCCGGTATTCTCCTCCCAGGTGTTGTCTCTATATCACAACTTTATACACAGCTTTATACCATCACATTAACTTGGTGTCACATAAAGAATAAAAAAAATAGTTAGGTTGCTTGTAACACATTTTTACTCATTTACAAGCATACATACTATTACAGATATCCGTTAAGTACTTTGCATACGTTACTCATTGTTTTACCCAAGTTTGTATTTGATTATAATGTTAATCTGCCTATAACAAATTGTAAAAGGCCAATGACCTTACAGCACTTATTTGCATTTTGTACAACTCTGGCTATTAATAAAATATTTGACATAAAAAAAAAAAAGAAAAGCTGTTCAAATTCAGAACAAATAGCAGTTCAACCTTTATAATGAAGATGATAATGTGCATGTTGTGCTACTTTCTAACTATTTCCAAGTCCCTCAATTCAAGAAGTAAAACCCTCTAAAACAATATACAAGGGGCTTTGTGTCAACCTCTATGCAGTCTATGAGCTCCCATTCTCACCTGCACTCCAGATTGCCCAGTGGATCTCACCAACTGGAGTGGCTTCTCATGTTCTCCAGACTGCCCCCCTGCTCTCACCAACTGGACAGACCTCCCAAATCTCCATGTGCTCTCTCATGGCCAACTTCACCCCATGCATCCCTTCCAGGTCACCAACTTATTAGGTCACTCATCTTCTTTCTGCTGGTCTAATATTCTGTTCACTCCTGAGAGTCTACTCTCGTTCTGCATGTTCTCCACTCCTAAAAAGTAACATGGCCTCTATCAGTGAGTGATTCCTCTTATTGTGGGTTAAAGGAGTCCATGTGTGTGTTTTTAATTGGATAGAGTAGTTCTTTTTTAACAAAATATTTTGTATTTATGTCACTTGCTGACAGGTATAACATCGGTATTGTTATCTATATCGATTTCACAACTGCCAATATTTAACAATATGTTTTTCCCCATGTTTTTATATTAAATATATTTCATTTAATACCCTATAATGTCTAGCTCAAGCTCCCTGCCACAATTAACCCATACTGTGAACTCCCCCACAGCAGTACCTTGTAACCATTGACTAACTCCTCCAATGCACTTAAAGGGACAGTCTACACCAGAATATTTATTGTTTTAAAAGATAGATAATCTCTTTATTATCCATTCCCTAGTTTTGCGTAACCAAGACAGTTATATTAATACACTTTTTACCTTTGTGCTTACCTTGTATCTAATCCTCTGCAAACTGCCCCTTTATTTCAGTTCTTTTGAAAGACTTGCATTTTAGCCAAACAGTGCTGGCTCCTAGGAACTCCACTTGCGTGTAAAAGAATAGACAAAGCAGATATCTGTCCTTTTAAGGAGCTAGCTGATAATCCCTTCTCCAATCCTTCTTGGAGAAAAGACAATATCCTAGGAATCCTAATCTTACTCCATGAGTAACCCTTGGATTCACACCAAGAAAGATATTTTCGCCATATCTTATGATAAATTTTCCTGGTGACAGGCTTTCTAGCCTGAATAAGGGTATCAATGACCGACTCAGAGAAACCACGCTTTGATAAAATCAGGCGTTCAATCTCCAAGCAGTAAGACGCAGAGAAACTAGATTTGGATGCTTGAATGGACCTTGGATTAGAAGGTCCTGCCTCATCGGCAGAGTCCACGGTGGAACAGATGACATGTCCACCAGGTCTGCATACCAAGTCCTGCGTGGCCACGCAGGTGCTATCAAAATCACTGAAGCGCTCTCCTGCTTGATTCTGGCAACCAGACGTGGAAGGAGAGGAAAAGGTGGAAATACATAGGCCAGGTTGAAGGACCAGGGCACTGCTGGAGCATCTATCAGTACTGCCTGGGGATCCCGGGACCTGGATCCGTAACAAGGAAGTTTGGCATTTTGACAGGACGCCATCAGATCCAATTCTGGTGTGCCCCACAGCTGAGTCAGCTGGGCAAATACTTCCGGATGGAGTTCCCACTCCCCCAGATGAAAAGCCTGGCCACTTAGGAAATCCACCTCCCAGTTCTCTACCCCTGGGATATGGATTGCTGAAAGATGGCAAGTCTCTGCCCATTGGATTATTTTGGTTACCTCCATCATCGCTAGAGAACTCCGTTTTCCTCCTTGATGATTGACATAAGCTACAGTCGTGATGTTGTCCGACTGAAATCTGATGAATTTGGCCGCAGCTAGCTGAGGCCACACCTGAAGCGCACTGAATATCGCTCTCAGTTCTAGAATGTTTATCGGAAGGAGAGCTTCCTCCCGAGACCATAAGCCCTGTGCTTTCAGGGAGTTCCAGACTGCACCCCAGCCCAGCAGGCTGGCATCTGTTGTTACTATGAGCCACTCTGGCCTGCGGAAAGACATTCCCTGAGACAGGTGGTCCTCAGACAACCACCAGAGAAGAGAATCTCTGGTCTCCTGATCCAGATGTATTTGAGGACATAAATCTGCATAATCCCCATTCCACTGTTTGAGCATGCATAGTTGCAGTGGTCTGAGGTGTAGGCGGGCAAAAGGAACTATGTCCATTGCCGCTACCATGAGTCCGATTACCTCCATACACTGAGCCACTGATGGCCGAGGAATGGAATGAAGAGCTCAGCAAGTGGTTAAGAGTTTTGATTTTCTGACCTCCGTCAGAAATATTTTCATTTCTACCGAGTCTATCAGAGTCCCTAGGAAGGAAACTCTTGTGAGAGGGAATAGAGAACTCTTTTGTATGTTCACCTTCCACCAGTGAGATCTCAGAAAAGCCAACACGATGTTGGAAAGACGACGCCTGAATTAAGATGTCTTCTAGATAAGGAGCCACTGGGACCCTAGCACCTTTGTGAAAATTCTGGGAGCCGTGGCCAACCCGAAGGGAAGGGCCACAAACTGGTAATGCCTGTCCAGAAAGGCGAATCTGAGGAATTGATGATGATCTCTGTGAATAGGGATGTGTAAATACGCATCCTTTAAGTCCACGGTAGTCATATATTGACCCTCCTGGATCAGAGGTAGAATAGTCCGAATAGTCTCCATCTTGAATGATGGTACTCTGAGGAACTTGTTTAGAATTTTGAGATCCAAAATTGGTCTGAAAGTTCCCTCTTTTTTGGGAACCACAAACAGGTTTGAGTAAAACCCTAGAACTTGTTCTGCTTTTGGAACTGGGCGGATCACTCCCATTGTATGTAGGTCTTCTACACAGCGTAAGAACGCCTCTCTCTTTGTCTGGTTTGCAGACAATTGAGAAATGTGAAATTTCCCCCTTGGGGGGGAGTCTTTGAAATCCAGAAGATATCCCTGGGACACAATTTCTAAAGCCCAGGAATCGTGAACATCTCTTGCCAAATCTTGGCAAAATTCCCCTCTTGCTTTGCAGCAGGGGAAGTTGAAGCTGGACCACCTTTGAAGTTCCGAAAGGAACGAAAAATATTTTGTTTGGTCCTCATTTTGTTTGTTTTATCCTGAGGGAGGGCATGGCCTTTCCCTCCAGTGATGTCTGAAATAATCTCTTTCAGTTCAGGCCCGATTAGGGTCTTTCCTTTGAAAGGGATGTTCAAAAGTTTAGATTTTGATGAAACATCAGCAGACCAGGACTTAAGCCATAACGCCCTGCGTGCTACAATGGCAAAACCTGAATTATTTGCCGTTAATTTAGCTAGTTGAAAAGCAGCATCTGTAATGAAAGAATTAGCCAATTTGAGGGCCTTAATTCTATCCATAATATCCTCTAATGGAGTCTACATCTGAAGAGCCTCTTCCAGAGCCCCGAACCAGAAAGCAGCTGCAGTAGTTACAGGAACAATGCACGCAATAGGTTGGAGAAGAAAACCTTGATGAACCAAAATTTTTTTTAGGAGACCCCCTAATTTTTTATCCATAGGATCTTTGAAAGCACAACTGTCTTCGATAGGTATAGTTGTACGCTTAGCGAGAGTAGAAACAGCTACCGCCACCTTAGGAACCGTCTGCCACGAGTCCTGCATGGTGTCAGATATGGGAAACATTTTCTTAAAAACAGGAGGGGGAGTGCACGGTATGCCTGCTCTATCCCACTCCTTAGTAACAATATTCACAATCCTCTTAAAGACTGGAAAAACATCAGTGTAAACAGGAACCTCTAAGTATTTGTCCATTTTACACAATTTCTCTGGGACCACTATAGGGTCACAATCATCCAGAGTCACTAATACCTCCCTGAGCAACAAGCGGAGGTGTTCAAGCTTAAATTTAAAGGCCGTCATATCAGAATCTGTCTGAGGGAGCGTCTTTTCTGAATCAGAAATCTCTCCCTCAGATAGCAAATCCCTTACCCCATCTTCAGAACATTGTGAGGGTATATCGGATACGGCTACTAAAGCGTCAGAAGGCTCAGCAGTTGTTCTTAACCCAGAGCTGTCACGCTTTTCTTGTAAACCAGGCAGTTTAGATAAAACCGCTGTAAGGGTTGTATTCATAACTGTGGCCATGTCTTGTAAAGTAAATGAAGTCGACGCACTAGAGGTACTTGGCGTCACTTGTGTGGGCTTTACTGGTTGTGACACTTGGGGAGAGCTAGATGTCAAACCCTCAATTCCTTCTGTCTGAGAATCATCTATTGCTATATTTTTAAGTGCTATAATATGCTCTTTATAATTTATAGACATATCAGTGCAAGTGGGACACATTCTGAGAGGGGGTTCCACAATGACTTCTAAACACATTGAACAAGGATTTTCCTTGGTGTCAGACATGTTAAACAGGCTAATAATGAAACAAGCAAGCTTGGAAAACACTTTATTCAAAGTAAATAATACTTAGAAAAAAACGGTACTGTGCCTTTAAGAGAAAAAAAGATGCACAATTTCTGCAAAACAGTGTAAAAAAGCAGTACACGTTACAAAATTTTTACAGTATAATCATAAAGCCTTAGTAAGTTTGCACAGCCAGTCAAATAAACGATTAACCCCTTAATGTAAAAACCGGATTGACAAAACGTCAAAAACCGGTATAAAAACGTTCAGCACCTTGCCACAGCTCTGCTGTGGCGCCTACCTGCCCTTTAGGATAGATTTGTGGGGGAAAAAACTTCTTTTAGGCCCTCAAACACAGCAGGACCCTCTGGAGAAGCAGCTGGATGCCTTCAGAGTAAAAGAAACTGCGCAACTGAGGCGTGAAAATAGGCCCCTCCTACCTCACTCGATGTTAGTGGGGCCTAAAAGAAACACACCAAAGTGTTTCTAAACTAGCCATGTGGGTTAATAACCCTTCAATAAGCCACAAACCCCTTTAAAGTCCCTCAAAAAAACGTTAAGTTTTCAATAAAAAAACGTTTTACCCATAAGTGCCACCAGTAACAAATGAGCCCTTTATGTAAGCTGGGATTCTCTATTACGTATCTGAATACAGCTTACCCTTCCCTCATGGGGATATTGTCAGCCTTTTCTAGAATTTTCACAGTCTGTCTAGAAAAAAATTTACTGAACATACCTCAATGCAGCTTAGCATGCAAACCGTTCCCCCAACTGAAGTTTTCCTGTACTTCTCAGCCTCTGTGGGAACAGCAGTGGATCTTAGTTACAAAATGCTAAGATCATCATCCTCCTTGCAGAAATCTTCATACCTTTTCTGCCAGGGAGTGAATAGTACACACCGGTACCATTTAAAATAACAAACTTTTGCTTGAGAAAATAAAAACTAACATTTTTGACACCACACTCACTTTACCCTTCCTAACAGTTAAGCAGGCAAAGAGAATGACTGGGGGGTGGAGCTAAGGGAGGAGCTATATAGACAGCTCTGCTGTGGATGCTCTATTTGCCACTTCCTGTTAGGAAGGGGAATATCCCAAGGACAAGTATGGATGAATCCGTGGACTCGATACATCTTACAAGAGAAATGGGAGTTAATTGTGATATCAATATACACCTTCAGGATCTCTGCTATTTTCTCTTGAAGCAAATTAGCCCTTTTAACTGCAGGCTAGGGTGAGCAGCCACAAAAAAAAAAAAAAAACGGGAGTATAGGATAAGGTAGGACTGGGAATGGGGTCAGCACAAAATTTCTTCAACAGATCATCTCTCAGAATAACCAAACATCATAGAAAGCTGGCTTTAGAATCTATAGAGAAATATTATCCCAAAGTTGATGCATGTGTCAAAGAATTTGTTAGCAGTACCAAAGTGACTGTATGAAATTGCACAAATGTCATGAGTTGAGTGAGCACCACAGAAACTTGCCAACTAATCCATATAGTATGGTGCCATGTTTGGAGCTAGCATAGCAAAATCCTGCACAGGGGTTAGTTGAGTCGGCACAATGTTTGACATAGCTCTCTGAAGTTTGTAAAAAATATTGCAAGAAAACTTCAGTGTAACAGGTTAGAACTTCCTTTGGACTTTTAGACCATTACAAATTGTGCGGGCATTTGATATTACTACAGTTTACATTAAAGTTTGAGTTGTATAGAAAGTGCTATTAACTACAAAAAAAAACAAAATTTATTCTTACCTGATAAATGTATTTCTTTCCGGTCATGGAGAGTCCATGACGTCATTCCAATTACAAGTGGGATATTCAACTCCTGACCAGCAGGAGAAGGGATAGAGCACCCCAGCAAAGCTATTAAGTGTAACTTCCCTTACCCATAATCCCCAGTCATTCAGCCGAAGGAAAATGGAATAAGAAGAAACACTAGGGTGAAAAAGCTGCCTGAGGTTTACTCAAAAAAACTGCTGAATTATAATTCAAAAAGAGAGCAAGGTCGTGGACTCTCCATGTCTGGAAAGAAAGAAATTTATCAGGTAAGCATGAATTTTGGTTTCTCTCCTCTGACATGGAGAGTTCACAACGTCATTCCAATTACTAGTGGGAACCAATACCCAAGCCAGAGTACACGGAATGAACAGGGAGGGAGAACAAGGCAGGAGGACCTAAACAGAAGGCACAACCGCTTGAAGAACCTTTCTCCCAAAAGAGGACTTAGCCGAGGCAAAAGTACCAAATTTTTAAAATTTGGAAAGGAATGCAAAGAGAACCATGTTGCCGCCTTGGAAATCTGTTCCACAGAAGCTTCATTTTTGAAAATCCAAGATGAGGAGACAGCCCTAGAGGAATAAGCCGTAAATTCCTTCAGGAGGCTGCTGTCCAACAGTCTCATAAGCAAAACGAATCACACTTCTTAACCAGAGGAAAAGAGAAGTAGAAGTGGCCTTCTGACCCTTACGCTTTCCAGAGAAAACAACAAACAGGGCAGAAGATTGCCGAAAATCTTTAGTAGCTAGAAAAAACATTTTTAGACTACGCACAACATCCAAGTTATGCAAAAGATGTTCCTTAGAAAAGGAAGGATTAGGACAAAAAGAAGAAACAACAATATCCTAATTAAAGTTTCGATCCAACACCACCTTAGGAAGAAAACCCAATCTAGTACGAAGGACCACCTTATCCGCATGAAAAATAAGATAAGGGGAATCACACTGCAGAGCTGAAAGCTCAGAAACTCTGTGAGCGGTAGAAATAGCAAGGAGAAACAAAACCTTCCAAAATAACAATGTTATATCAACAACATGCATCGGCTCGAACGGGGCATGCTGCAAAACTTTAAGAACTAGGATAAGGCTCCAAGGAGGAGCAACAGGCTTAAACACAGGCCTGATTATGACCAGAGCCTGAACAAAATCTAGAACAACTTGTATTCTGCCAAACATTTGGGCAAAAAGATAGACATAGCAGAAATCTGACCCTTCAGAGTACTGACTGACAAACCTTTCTCCAGGCCATCCTGTAGAAAAGAAAAAATTTGGGGAATCCTCACCCAACTCCAAGAAAAACCTATAGCTTAGTACCAAAAAAGGTAGTTACGCCATATCTTATGGAAAACCCTACAAGTAACAGGATTACGAGCCTGAAGCATAGAATCAATGACTGTCTCCAAAAAAACATGTCTAGGCAGGACAAGAGATCAATCTCCAGGCAGTCAGCTTCAGAGAATCTAGATTTGGAAGGAGGAATGGACTTTGAATTAGAAGGGCCTTCCTCAGAGGTAACCTCCAAGGTGGAAGAGATGACATCTCTACCAGATCTGCAAACCAGATCCTATGAGCCAGGCAGGAGCTATTAGAATCACAGACATTCTCTCCTGTTTGATATGAGCAATGACTCGTGGAAGGAGAGCAAACAGTGGAAAAAAGGTATGCTAGCCCAAAATCCCAAGGGACCGCCAAAGCATCTATCAGGGTGGTCTGAGGATCTCTAGACCTAGAACCATTCTTTAAAAGCTTGGCATTTTGACGAGACGCCATCAGATCCAACTCCGGAACCCCCCACCTGAGGGTTATCCTGGAGAATATTACAAGATGGAGAGTCCACTCCCCGGGAACAAAAGTCTGTCTGCTCAGAAAATCCCCTTCCCAATTGTTCACTCCTGGAATGTGGATGGCAGACAGGAGACAATCGCGACCTACCGCCCACTGTAGAATGCAAGTCACCTCCTTCATGGCCGAGAAACTCCGACTTCCTCCCTGGTGTTGATGTAAACCACTGAGGTGATGATGTCCGACTGGAATCTGATAAACTGGTCTAACAATAAGTGAGGCCACGCTGACAGGGTATTAAAGATTGCTCTCAATTCCAAGATGATTATGGGAAGAGAAGACTCTTCCCGAGACCACAGGCCCTGAGCCTTCAGAGAACCCTAAACAGCTCCTAAGCCTGACAGACAGGTGTCCGTATTCACAATCACCCAGGAAGGTCTCAGGAAGCAAGTGCCCTGAGACAGATGTTCCTATGAAATCCACCACGAGAATCTCTTGTTAGGGGGTCCAGATTTATCCTCTGTAATAAATCTGAATGGTCTCCAATTTACATAGCATTCAAAGCTGCAGCGGTCGCAGATGGAACCAAGCAAAAGGAATGATGTCCATGGAAGCCACCATAAGACCAATCACCTCCATGCCTTGAGCCTCTGATGGACGAAAGCAGACTGGAGGGAAAGGAAGGAAGCAAGAAGTTTGGATTTTCTGATGTCCATGGAAGCCACCATAAGACCAATCACCTCCATGCCTTGAGCCTCTGATGGACGAAAGCAGACTGGAGGGAAAGGAAGGAAGCAAGAAGTTTGGATTTTCTGATTTCCGTCAGAAAAATTTTCATGGACATGGAATCTATGATTGTCCCTAGGAAACACACTTTGAAGATGGAACTAGAGAACTCTTATCCAGATTAACCTTCCACTTTAATGTACCTTTAACTCTTAGCACCTCCCATTCCTACCATAGTTAAGGCAACCTTCCATTCACACTCATTGCTTAAATATTGTGTTTCCTGTCTGGATACCTAGGACAGAGTTTAATGTGCTTTTGTACACTGAAATACTTTCCTCCATTTAACAGTTAACCTCAAGCCTGCTACCTGTCTGTTCCTATCTGATACAGCGAAAGCTGCCTCTGCTGTTCTGAAGTTCATCACATGACCAGCTCCTCAACTGCTGACCTCATCACTAGCTGCCGTTTCCTTTCCTCAACCGCTCAGTGTGGTGTGATCTCGGACTCCTTATAGCCACACAGTTGTTCTCCGGATTCCTCTGACATCCAGCTTATGCTGCACACATCGATTTGGCTGCTACACGCTGTTCCAGGAAACGCTCAGTGTTTCTCACAAACAAACACCTTCTGTCATACCGCAAGTATCACATACTTTATTTGCCTGTCTGATTTCTGCTTGCTACTCTCACTGACTTGTTACTAATCCCTGATTCTGAGCAACTGCATAACCTCCTGATCTGTTTCTTTAAGTACTATTGCATTGTTAATGCTAAATCAACTGTTTATGCACACCTTACTCACTGCAACTGGAGGTTAAGGATTTCTTTTATAGAACTTACTAATAATTTACCTAGTAGTTTGTTTTGTCATTCCTTAACGATGTTGTTCAGCTGGATATATCTGGACTTTAACTTCATACTCTCTCGTAACAGCATAAATACTTCTAAATATCCTAACTCAGGAACCTCTCTATATACCTCTTTATTCAGTCTCCTGAAGTTGGGTCACTAGCTTGTATCTGTGATCCTATTTGTCAGGTTATCCATATTCTGACTAACTGCTAAGTAAGCGCTTGCTCATATTTAATAATAATTTGGGTGCAATCTAATCTTATCTACAAACCAAAACTTGTACTAAGCTTCTAATACTTATAATAATATAAACAGTCAAATCCTCACATCCACCCATGAGAAAGTTGAACAAACAACAACATCTCCATATGAGATTTTGCTAGTTGAAAAGATGATGCCTGAACCAAGATGACGTCTGGATAAAGTGCCACAGCAATTCCCTGGGATCTGATCACTGCCAATAGGACTCCAAGAACCCTTCTGAATATTCTGGAAGCTGCAGCAAAACCAAACGGAAGGGCAATAAACTGGAAATGCATGTCCAGAAAAGGCAAACCTTAGAAACTGGAAATGATCCCTGTAAATGGGAACATGTAAATATGTGTCCTTCAGGTCTATGGTCGTCATAAAATGACCTTCCTGGACCAATGGAAGAATGGAACGAATAGTTTCCATCTTGAAGGACGGAACCCTGAGGAACTTGTTTAGACACTTTAGGTCCAGGAACCACAAATAGATTTGAATAAAATCCTATAATTCTTTAGAGGGACTGGTACAATAACTCCCAGGGAGGATAGGTCATTCACGCAATTTAAGAAGACCTCCCTGTTTACCTGGATAGAGGATAAACTAGACAGTAGGAATAGACTTGAATCCTATTCTGTAACCCTGGGATACTATGTCCACAGCCCATGGACTTGGGACATCGCGTATCCAAGCCTGCCGAAAAAGAGAAAGCCTGCCCCTCACCTGATCCAAATTCGGATTGGGGGTGGACTCTTCATGCTGATTTAGAGTCAGCAGAAGGCTTTTAGATTTGTTTTCCCTTGTTCCAGGGTTGGCTGGATTTCCAAGTGGACCTTGATTGGTCTGGAAGAGGAGGACTTCCATCCCTTAAAGATTGCAAAAGGAATGACAATTAGAATTCTGTCGACCCCTAGGTCTATATTCTTGTCCTGAGGTAGGAAAGATCCCTTTCCACCCGTAAACTCAGAAATGATGTCCGCCAGACCAGGTCCAAACAGAGTTTATCCTTATAAGGTAAAGCCAAACGTTTGCCAAGATTTTAACCACAGAGCTCTGCGGGCTCACACAGTGAAATTAGAAATTTTAACTCCCAGTCCAATCACCTGAATACTTCTGAAAAATAAAAGTGCAGACATGTGTACATAATACTTATTACACTATGTGAAAACAAAAATACTCATTACTCAGTGTGTACATAATACAAATTGTACTGAGTGAACATAATATTCATTACACTGTGAGTATATAATACTGATTATACTGAGATTATAAAATACTCATTACACTGGGAGTACATAATACTCATTACACGTAACCATAAAGAGTTAGTTTATTCACATGCCATAAAGGGTTAGTTTATCCACATGTGTACGTAGTACTCATTATACTGTGTGTACACAGTATTCATTATACTGTGAGTACATAGTACTCATTACACTGAATGTACATAATAATCATTACACTGAGTACATAAAATTCATTATACTGTGTGTACATAACACTCATTACACTGAATGAACATAAAAATCATTACACTGTGTGTACATAATACTCATTACACTGAGTGTACATCGTACTCATTACACTGTGTGTACATAATGAGAACATAACACTTAATATACAGTGTGTACATAACCCATTACACTGTGTGTACATAATACCTATTACTCGGTGTGTACATAATACTCATTACACTGTGTGTACATAATACTCATTACACTGTGTGTACATAATGAGAACAAAACACTTAATACACTGTGTGTACATAAACTAATACACTGTGTGTACATAATACTCATTACACTGTGTGTATATAACCTAATACACTGTGTGTACATAATACTCATTACACTGTGTGTATATAACACTCATTACACTGTGTGTACATAATACTCCTTATACTGTGTGTACATGGTACTCATTACACGGTGAGTACATTAAGAGAACATAACACTTAATACACTGGGTACATAACCCATTACACTGAGTTACCGTCTTATGTGTTACATAAAAGAAAAAATATTGAGTCACAGTTAGCTTTTAGATACCCTTTGCAAAAAAAAGGGTGGTGACAAATATCGGCAGCCTGCAGATCCTCCCTCACAATCTCTATGAAAGAGATCCCTTGATAATGGATGCTGAGCGCATCTCTCTAAACGATCATAACGGCTAAAATGTACCCGCCCACAATGGCGGTAAAATGCAAAACCGTTCTCCCGTTGTAAAATTTGGAAATAGTATGTAAGGAGGACCAGGTAGCCACCTTACAAATCTGATCCATAGAGGCCTCATTTTTGAAGGCCCAAGAGGAAGCCACTGCTCTCGTAGAATGAGCTGTAATCCTCTGAGGAGGCTTAAGACCCACTGACTCATATGCTAAGCGGATGATACTCCTCAACCAAAAAGATAAGGAAGTCGAAGAGGCCCTCTGACCCCTACACTTCCCAGAATAGATAACAAACAGAGAAGAAGTTTATCTAAATTCCTTCGTAGCTTGAAGATAGAACTTCAAGGCACGAACCACATCCAGATTATGCAGTAAACGTTCCTTGGATGAAGAAGGATTAGGACATAAGAAAGGAACCACAATTTATTTATTGATGTTGCTATTTGATACAACCTTAGAAAGAAATCCTAACTTGGTTCATAGAACAGCCTTATCAGCATGGAACACCAGACAAGGAGGGTCGCATTGCAAGGCAGCAATCTCAGAGACTCTCAGAAGCAATAGCTAGTAGAAAAAGAACCTTCCAAGACAAAAAACTTAATGTCAACCTCATGCATAGGCTCAAACGGAGCCCGTTGCAAAACTTTAAGAACAAGATTTAAACTCCAAGGAGAAGCATTAGATCTAAACACCGTCCTGATCCTAGTCAGAACCTTAACAAAAGACTGTACATCCGTAAGCTTAGCGAGCCTCTTGTGCAGTAAAAACAGCCGAAATCTGTCCCTTCAAGAAACTAGCTGAGAGGCCCTTCTACAGTCCATCATGGAGAAAAGAAAGAATCCTGGCAACCTTTATTTTGTGCCAGAACAAACCACGCTCTTCACACCAGAATAAGTAGGTCCTCCACACCTTATGAAAGATGTGATGAGTAACCGGCTTATGAGCTTGAATGAGAGTATCAATAACACTCTCAGAAAACCCTCTCTTGGCTAAAACTAAGTGTTCAATCTCCACGCAGTCAGCCTCAGAGAATCTAGATTTTGATGAATAAAGGGGCCTTGTTCCAGCAGATCCCTGCGACAAGGTAACCTCCAAGGAGGAGATGATGAGATCCCCACTAGAACCGCAAACCATATCCTTCGCGGCCACGATGGAGTTATTAGTAATACTGATGCTTGCTCCTGTATGATTAGAGCCACCACTCAAGGAAGGAGTGGTAATGGCAGGAAAATTAGATTGAACCTCCAAGGCACCGCTAATACTCTATTAGCTCCGCATGAGGATCCCTGGACCTCGACCCATATCTGGGTAGCTTGGTATTGGGACGGGACGCCATGAAATCTATATCCGGCGTTCCTCACCTGTCGGAATGTGGGTCACTGACAGCGAACAGTTGTGGGTCTCTGCCCACTCCAGAATCTGAGATACTTCCCTTATTGCTAGGGAGCTTCTTGTTCCCCCCTGATGGTTGATAAAAGCCACCATAGTTATATTGTCTGATTGGAATCAGATAAATTGGGACAAACCCAGTAGGGGCCAAGCATTCAGAGCATTGAATATTGCCCAAAGGTCTAGAATGTTGAACAGGAGGGAGCTCTCCTCCTGCGTCCACAGGTGCTGCACCGTCTTGGTGCCCCAAACAGCTCCCCATCCTGACAGACTTGCGTCCGTAGTCACAGTCACCTAGAATGGTCTTAAAAAGGATGTCCATTGGGACAGGCGATCCGGACAGAGCCACTAAGAGAACGATTCTCGACCGGTTGTCCAGGGAAATCTGTTGAGACAGATCCAAATGATCGCCGTTCCACGGCCTCAGCATGCACAGTCACAATGGCCTGAGGTGGAACCTGGTAAAGAGAACGATGTCCATGCTGGACACCATGAGACCAACCACCTCCATACACTGAGCCACAGATGGCCTTAAGGAGGTCTGGAGGGCAAGACATGCTGAAGCTAGTTTGCAACTTCTCTGGTCTGTTAGAAATATTCTCATGTCTATGGAATCTATTATCGTGCCTAAGAATTCCACCCTGGTGCTTGGAATAAGAGAACTCCTTTTTCTATGTATCTTCCCTCTGTGGAATCGAGGAGAGATTCCGAATGGTCTTCCGCCAGACAAAACGATGGTACTTGTACCAGAGTATCGTCCAAGTAGGGAGCTACTGCTACAGCCTGGGTTCTGGCAACTGCTAGAAGAGCCCCTAGAACCTTCGTAAAAATGTGCTGGTCCAGGAATGCAAACCTGAGGAACTGGAAGTGTTCCCTGTGGATTGGAAGGTGAAGGAATGCCTCCTTCAGATATATAATGGTCATAAACTGCCCTTCCTGAATTAAGGGAAGGATGGACCATATTGTCTCCATCTTGACGAGGGGACATTTAGAAATTTGTTTAAGCACTTTAGGTCCAGAACTGGACGGAAAGATCCCTCCTTCTTTTCTTTGGGACCACGAAAATGTTTGAATAGTATCCCAAACCTCTCTCTGCGATAGACACTGGGACAATGACTCCAAAGGAGGACAGATCCCTTAAGCACTCCAGAAAGGCTTCCCTCTTTCCTAGTCTTGAAGACAGGTTGAGAGGAGGAATCTGCCCCTGGGTGGATGAGATTTGAAACCTATCTTGTAACCCTGAGCTATGACCTCCAGGACCCAAGGATCCTGCACGTCCCTGAACCAAACCTCTGTAAGAGCCACAGTCTGCCCCCTACACGATCCAACATAGGACCAGGGGCCGCCCCTTCATGCGGGCTTCTTGCTCTGCTTGGATCTATTCCAGGACTGAGCCGGCTTCCAAGAACTCTTGGTTTGCTCTGGCTTAGCGGAGGCCTCTGATGCTGGGCTTTTATCAGAACTAAAGGAACGAAAATATGAAGCTTGTCCATTAGATTTGTTCTCCTTATCTTACGGTATGAAGGCACCCTTGACCCCTGAAACCGTGAAGATAGTGAAACAAACTTTTTCCCTTTAAGGAGAGGGAAAGAGACTAGACTTAGAAGTTATATCTGTCAGAGCCATAGGCTAATTAATCTGCGTAATAACAGCACATATAAAAGAATTAGTAACCCAGAAGTCCATAATTATTTCCTGAAAAATGTTGAGGGAATCCTCCACCTCATTTTCGCGAAGGAGATGTGCCAAAAGGTAGCCGCTCCACAAACTACAGCGACAAGAGCTGCCAGTAAAAGCAAATATCCCATAGGTTAAAAAATACTCTTTAACAGAGTTTTCATCCTTATATCCGGCGGCTCTATGAATGACAAACTATCCTCACACGGGCTAGTATTACGTGTGGCAAGCATAAAAATAGCGCCAACCAAGTAGGGATGGGAAAAAGAAAACCCACCCTCATAGAGAGCCCGGAACCGGGATCCTTAAAAGGTAGACGACAGGAAGAGGAATCTAATCCTGTCCCACTCTTCCTTAGTAATGATTGCCATCAAATTTAGGACCCAGAGATTCATCTGGCAGCTCAGCCTTTGGAACCTCTAATGTAGTCAAAACCCCCTTTAGTAGAAAGCGCAAACGTTCTGTCCTAAATCTAAAAAACTGGATCCTCCACAGGCGGAGGATTATAGGCAGCAGATTCCATCCCTGAAAGTTCATACTCTGGAGTTTTTTAGAGAGAACCTCATCCTCGGATAACTGATCAGATATATCCGACAAATTACATGATGCCACCTGGGCAGGAGTGCAAGATTTAACCTTTTCGCTTGTGCTTAGCAGTGTGAGGGAAAGCACTAATGGCCACAGACACCGCCGTATGAAACTACGCAGTAACGGCTGGAGAAAAAAAGTCCCCCTCCAGATGGAGGATTAGTAGTGCAATGGGAAACTGCATGTGTATAAAAAGATGCATGTAGGGTGTGCACCTCACTGGACGAGGACTCCTCAGAGGTGGGCGGCTCAGTGGTATCAAACATGTCAACCTTATTTGATATAATCCCCTTATCAAGGCATATGGAACATAATTGAGAGGGCGGATATTCCAGAGCATCCTCACAATATAAAAAGGCATTACTCTTTGAA
Source organism: Bombina bombina (assembly GCF_027579735.1). Lineage (NCBI taxonomy): Eukaryota > Metazoa > Chordata > Amphibia > Anura > Bombinatoridae > Bombina > Bombina bombina. The sequence continues at coordinate 538,939,482 of NC_069501.1, read as the reverse complement.
ATAGAGGGAGAACAATCTAATTAATCAGAATCCTCCATAGCTAAAGATACTTTAAAAACGAACAAACTTTATTGTAAATAACAAAACAGCACCTTTATACCCCCAATGGCTGTGGCACTCACCACCTCCTATGATGACCAAGACAGAACAGAGATAAAACTCCTCTCCGGTAGTAACTCGTCAAGAGAAAAGAAATGGAAGCCTCGACCATTCCGTCACATGGTGCACAATGCAGGACCGTCCCTGCTATAAGAAAAAGCGTGCCAAGCTTTTAAGCTGCGCAACCTTCAAAGTGAAAGTGAAACCTGTATGTTCCATCTCAGCCTATGAGCTCATAAACATCTTACACATAAAGCAGCATAAAATCAAATAAAGCATATATGATTAAACCCAAAAGTTCAGGAGATATTAACCCTTGATTCCATATAGATAAAAGGAGCCACACTGTGACCCTGTCTTCTAGCGTTTGCAATATGTGTAAAAATTTAAACAATATTACCGGAATCCATGCTGTGGAACAGAAACACAGCCTCAAGTGTGACAGTCTTGTAGCATCGCTCCTGACATCGACTTGAGTGAGTAAAAGCAGGCAGTGAAAATCGTCAACACTGATTGCTAAGGAGCAGTTAATCTGAGTCTGGATGGATTTGCAGAATAGACTCTACCTGCATCGCCATACTCTAACTTTCGTCAATGCTCTCACTGAGAGGCTGACAAGATTACTTAAAACTCAAGTCCCATCTTGAAGTGCAGATACCCTTCCTAAGGAACTACTCCGAAATCTTCTGACACTTCTCTGCCAACCTCCTGCGACGAAAGGCAAATAATGACTGGGGGATGAGGTGGGGGATGAGTGGGAGAGGTATTTAAGCCTTTGGCTGGGGTGTCTTTGCTACCTCCTGGTGGTCAGGTTCAGAATTTTCCCACAAGTAAGGAATACAGCTAGGGACTCTCCCTGTATTAAGAAGGAAATACTTCTAAGTATTTAGACTCTAACTGCGCCATAAACGGTCCAGTCCCTCAGTAGTTAAGAAAAATGAGGGAAAGTAATACAAATACCAATACATACTGAGCTCTATATAAAGCAATATTTGTAGCAAACATACCGTGCAGAGAAATAAAGTTGAACATTTTGCTCCTTTTAGAGCCAGTCCCCACATACCTGGGTCCGTATAGAAATACCCGGTCATAAAAGCAGCAAATCCCTGATTATATAACTGCTCAGCTGCAATGTATCTTAGAGATCAGTAAATCTCACACTGTGATAAAAATCTCTATTTTATTTCAAACACATAAAGTGTCAAAAATCTGTCCACAATAAGAACCCTTAACTAAGAAGGAAATGTCCCAGCAAGATCCATATGAGGATTAACCTGTTAAGTGCTGCTGTCCTTCAATACCTAGAAGGCAAAGGCACTTACCTTAGATCCAGCTGCAGGACAGATGCTGCTCCTTAGGTGTGGCAGTGTCAGGGTTTCACCCTGCTTTGTTTGCTATTTGCTGCAGGCTACCATTTTATTTACCTCTCTCACTGAATCTGATGCAGAGTGTGTAACGCTGCTCACTCATCTGGGTGTCCTCTTATGGCCAAATTGGTGAACATCATCAGTGTGAGGCAGGTTGCAGTCCCAGGATTATGATGTCACACTTATTATTTAAAGGGCCTCTGTTCAGTATGCTTTTGCCCTTGCGTTGTCTCAGACTTGTTTGTTAGTTCCTGTGTTCCAGTTCCTGTGTATTACCTGGCTTGTCTGTCGTCCCTTCTGGTTCCTGATCCCTGGCTTGTTCCTGACTCTGCTGTTTTTCTAGTTCCTGATCCCGGCTCGTCTGACTACTCGCTTTGGCCCCTGACTCGGCTCGTCTGACTTCCAGCTCTGACTTTGACTCCTGGCTTGTCATTTGGCTTGTGGACTTTTTATTATTTTTTGTTATTAATAAAGGTGTGATTATTTTTGCACTTCACGTCTCAGTCTGATTCCTGGTACCTTGACAGGCAGGTACTTGACTCCCTGTCATGGACCTGTAGGAAAAGAAAGAGCAGAGTAACCAATAAAAATAAATAAAAGTACCCATAAAAGGATTAAATATTTCAGACACCAACTTCGCACATCCTCCATTGACAGAGGCAAAGAGAATGACTGGGGATTATGGGTAAGGTAAGATACACTTAACAGCTTTGCTGGGGTGCTCTTTGCCTTCTCCTGCTGGCCATGAGTTGAATATCCCACTAATAATTGGAATGACGTTGTGGACTCTCCATATCATAGGAAAGAAATGGGGACTAATGCAACTTTATAAATGACTTGCTTGTTGCCTTTTTGAGTTTACATCAAGCTATAACTATTGTTTTTTGTTTTTCTTAAATCCTTACATTTTTAAATTTTAAGATCTGTGCTCAATTATATTTTCACTGAGTTATAACACAGCTGCATATAGTAGCTCATTCTTTTTAAATCTGTTGTTTTTCCATACAAAAAAAATAATAATTCAGAAATGTTTTTAAAGTTATTCTAACTATGGGTGATATTTATCAAGCCGTCAAGCGCAAATACGCCAGAATTCTGCAGCGTAATTGTTGAAAGCTTGATCCGACCTAGTTATCAAAGCCTACAGACCGGCAAAAGTTGAAATTTGTGACTTAACATACGATCCACCAGTCTCAATCCGATGCAGATCAATGCTTACATCATTACAGATGTTCCGAATACACATTCAGCTCTATCTGACACTTTTTCCCATTTATCAAATTTCTAACAGGTACGCTTGCGGATATTCCGGCCCAGCGTACCTGGTTTTCAATCCGCCACCCTGGAGGCCTGCTGATGCCATAGAAATCAATGGGAGTCTGAAAGCAGCAAAAGCTTATGTTCAATGCTGTCAGATATCCCATTGATTTATATGGTTAAAAACAAGTAACGTTTACACCTAACACCCTAACATAAGCCCTGAGTCTAAACACCACTAATCTGCCACCCCCGACATCGCCGCCACCTACATAATGTTATTAACCCCTATTCTGCCACTCCCTGACATTGCACCAACCTAAATAAAGTTATTAACCCCTATCCCGCTGCTCCCAGACCCCGCCGCAACCTAAATAAAGTTATTAACCCCTATCCCGCCACTCCTGGACCCCGCCGCCACTAAATAAACATATTAACCCCTAAACCTCTGGCCTCCCACATCACTACCACTAACTAAACCTATTAACCCCTAAATCGTCAGCCCCCCACATCGCCATAAACCAAATGAAGCTATTAACCCCTAAACCTAACAGCCCGCTAACTTTAAATTAAAATTACAACATCCCTATCTTAAAATAAATTTAAACTTACCTGTAGAATTAAAATAAACTATTTTTAAACGATTAATTACCCTACCCTAACTATTATCCTACAATTAAATTAAACTAGCAATTAAATTAGAAACAAACAAATTATAAAGCAGTCTATGTATGGAGGGTTTAGTACTCCAGTTGAACAAATCCCCTTGAAAAAGTCTGCCCGTGAGCAGAGGAAACGCATTGGGTAAAGGGACTGCTATATGCAATTGATCTATTACCGCTCTGTGAGACAAGGAGAAGTGTAACTCCAGGTGCTGCTGGTCGGCGTCCAGGTGATCCTTTCCGGTAACTACTACAGGCGGTCTTCTCATCAGCCAGTGGGCTAAGTGCTAGTTTTTATCCTTTATCTTGTAAGTGTGCCATTTTACGTGGAGCTGTGTGTTATGAATAAAACGATGCTGTGAATCGCGGATGCGCTGTGTTTTCTTTTTTTCTCTTATATAGCAATTAAATTAACTAAATAACATATTAAAAAACCCTAACCCTACCCAAATTATTTAAATATACAATTTAACCTTATTAAAAATTACAAAAAATAAAAAACACTAAATTACGGAAAAAAAAATACATTATCAAAAATAAAAAAGAATTACACCTAATGTAATAGCCCTATCAAAATAAAAAAGCCCCCCCAAAATAAAAAAAAGCTAGCCTACAATAAACTACCAATGGCCCTTAAAAGGGCCTTTTGTGGGGCATTGCCACAAAGATATCAGCTCTTTAACCTGTAAAAAAAATACAAACACCCCCAACAGTAAAACCCACCACCCAACCAACCAACCCCCCCCCAAATAAAAAAAACTATCTAAAATAACCTAAGCCCCCCATTGCGCTGAAAAGGGCATTTGTATGGGCATTGCCCTTAATAGGGCATTTAGCTCTTTTACATGCCCAGACCCTAATCTAAAAATAAAACCCACCCAAAAAACCCTTAAATAAACCTAACACTAACCCCCGACGATCCACTTACAGTTATTGAAGTCCCGTTTGAAGGATCCATGCAGCCGGCAAGAAGTCTTCATCCAGGTGGCAAGAAGTCTTCATCCGGGGCGGCCTCTTTCATCTTCATCCAGCCCGCAAAGTCCTCATCCAGGCGGCAAGAAGTCTTCATCCAGACTGCATCTTCTATCTTCATCCATCCGGCGTGGAGCGGGTCCATCCTGAAGACATCCGGCGCAGAGCATCCTCTTCATACAGTCGCCGCCGTAAACTGGAACTTCAAAGCAAGTGACGTCATCCAAGATGGCGTCCCTTGCATTCCTATTGGCTGAAAGGTTCCAATCAGCCAATAGGATTAGAGCTGCTAAAATACTATTGGCTATTCCAAACAGCCAATAGGATTTGAGCAGCTCTCCTCCTATTGGCTGTTCCAATCAGCCAATTGGCTGATTTTTTATTTTTGATAATGTGGTTTGTTTGTTTTTTCGTAATTTAGTGTTTTTTATTTTTTGTAACTTAGCGTTTATTATTTTTCTAATTTAGTCATTTTTAATAAGGTTAAATAGTATATTTAAATAATTTGAGTAGGGTTAAGGTCTTTTAATATGTAATTTAGTTAATTTAATTGCTAGTTTAATTTAATTTTAGTATAATAGTTAGGGTAGGTTAATAGTTTAAAATTAGTTTATTTTAATTCTACAGGTAAGTTTAAATTTATTTTAAGATAGGGATGTTGTAATTTTAATTTAAAGTTAGCGGCTTGTTAGGTTTAGGGGTTAAAAGCTTCATTTAGTTTATGGCGATGTGGGGGGCTGGCGGTTTAGGAGTTAATAGGTTTAGTTTGTGGTAGTGATGTGGGAGGCCAGAGGTTTAGGGGTTAATACATTTATTTAGTGGCGGTGGGGTCCGGGAGCGGCAGGATAGGAGTTAATAACTTTATTTAGGTTGCGGCGGGGTCCAGGAGTGGCGGGATAGGGGTTAATAACTTTATTTAGGTTGCGGCAGGGTCCTGGAGCGGCGGGATAGGGGTTAAACATTTTAGTATAGTGGCGGCGTTTAGTGACAGGGTATAAATAAAGTTGGGACAAAGCCAAATAGATGCAAGATCGATGACTGCTAGTTAACAACAGTCTGATGCTCATCGCCCCGTACTTGGTGCGCGTCTTTTTGCCAGGGTTTTTTATGGAGATTGTATTCAGGTCCACGGCAACTATGTTAGTTGAGCGTATTGGTGCTGGCGAAGGCAGCACAGTTGACAGCTTGATAAATATCCCCCTATGACTCTAAACACATAAAAGTTGTCGACCTAATATATGTCCCCTACATCTCTATCAGTTCATATTTGCAATTTGAATAAGAACGCTGCTATTAGAAGCTCAAAGTACTGGAAATAAATTGTTCCTGGATCATGTTGATATGAGGCTTGTGTTCAGTTGCTCGGCCATGTAAACCCATTTAATAAAGCTCCTAAGGCACAGTTTTAGTGCTGATGTTGCTTCCAGAAGCATATTACACCATACTCTTCAGGTTCTAGATCACTGGTTTTCAAACCTGTCCTCCAGGCCTCCCTAACAGGTGACGTTTTGAGGATATCTGAACTAGAGCACAGGTGAAATAATCAGCTTATTAGTAAACATGGTTATTCTACCTAATCCGGAAAACCTTGCCTGTTGGGGAGACCAGAGGACAGGTTTGAAAACCAGTGTTCTAGGTGATATTGATAACTTGTGATGCTTTAAAACCAACTAATATATTAGATAAATAGTTTTGTAGCTTTTCAGAAGCCAACAGGACACTATGGAACAGAAGTGTACTGGTTATTGTGAAAAGCAATTAGTGTGAATAAACTGCTAAACTTAACTGATATAGAAAAGGTTACTCTGGTTAGAGCTTGGTTTTATAGAGACAGACTAATATTTTTAGATAGGAGATAATGTGGATAGGTTCTGAGTTTCCTTTATATGTTATTAGCCTAGACGTTTGTACTTAATTGCAATTTATAAGGTAAGTGGTGAAAGTTCATACTTGGTGCAATTAATATATTCACATTTGGAAAGTTCATATATGCACATTCGGTTAGATCATATGTTTACAATTGCTAAGTTCATATATTTACAGAGATTAGTTCATTTAAGGCAACTTGATAGTCCAGGTTCAGGCTGGCATTAATTGAATCTACCGCACTTCATATACACAATGATCACTTCCATTCAATTAATCTATTTACACTTTAGTAACGTTTTTCCCAGTTCATGTATTTACAGCTGTATAGTATCTAGTTAGATAGTTAACTTGATACAATGTTGCGAGTAAGCAGTTATGATATCGATCTCCAACAGGAGAGTACTTGCGTGCTTAGATGTGAAGCGTTTGAACACCACAACAATGCTGATGACGTCAGAGTGCTACGGAGTTCAACTTTGTAAGTTATACCTGGATGCAGGGTATAATAATATACTCAGAATGGGGGGCGTGTCTTAGCACCCGCCATAGCAAGTAGCAAAAATGAGAAGCTCCGCACAGACTTGAGATAACTTGTGGCATATCGTTCGGTATATTTGTTTTTCCATTGCTTATTAAGTATATTGTGGAAGCAGAAGATCAGCTGCACTGATAGATACCAAACAATGCCATCTTTCCTCCTACTACTGTGAACTTTATAGACCATAAGAAGAAAGCGGCTCAAATGGCGGCCTGAGGAAAACAGATCACTTACAGCACCCCCCCCCCCCCGGTCCCCCGGGGGTAGCAGGTTTACTTCGTTCTGGGTCTATGTTTTAGGACTGACTAGAACCTTATCCATATCACGTCACTGACAATACCGCAACTAGAGGAGAGAGGATTTGAACGGACATAACATGGATCTGTGGGAGGCTGTGGACACATGGGAGCACACATTAAGGTCTGCGATCACTCACTCCTACCAACAGCTACAAAAGGATCTTGCCACGCTACTTTTTACTGCTATGGCTCACCACACTACCCTACTCAAAGAATCTACTAAGTGCCCCCAACCACCGGACATTGACACTCCTCACATAAAACCGATAGTGGAGGCAGAACGTTCCCCCGCTCGGGGTTATATGACCCATGCTGCTGCTGCGCCACAGAGTCTCGCTACAGGCCTGCACACTTCACAGAGGAGACCGTCAGGTTTGGCACATATGTTAGTGGGATCGAGTTCTCATGCGAGGGCACCAGATAAAACTTTGAAGTTCAGCCCCCTGGATTTAAGGGTATGTGGTCAACAACCTACCATAAGTAGCAGTACTAGACTGTTTGGGATTGGGGAAGGCCCCTACACAGAGAGCGGAGGGACTTTGCAGTTCATCATGATGCATACCCAGGGCAGGGTCTCCGGTCCGCCACAGATCGAGAAACCTCTGTCTGAACTAAAGATAAAGGACATTGCTGGCCCTAACGATTCCTATGCTAAGAGATATCTTGCACAAGATAACCTTCAGGGAGCTCAATCGAGTCTGATACAATGGTTGGCTACTTCAATACAATGCATCAAGCTTGGAATTGGTTAATTTCAGAAGGAGATACAAGATCTTTGCCATCTAGCCAGATGTTTGATAGATTTCACCTGATGCCTATACACAAACTTAAGTTGAGACTCATGTTATCATTTCCAAGGTTTTTCTGTTCTTATATAGTTTAAGTTTATCCTTCACTAACATTGACGTTTTCTTAAAAGGGCTGTATAAGTGAGGGGGGGGGCTGAGGCCATCTTTTTTACATGACAAGCTTTAACTCAACCATAACACATTGCTAACCCTAAGCAAGACTCCACCTACTTTATAAGCAATTTCATAAGCATAACATGCGCATGGATTTGGAGATACCTCCATGTAAATAATTTCACGGTTTTCTCTAGCAGACTTATAGCTGTATATTATGCATAGTTATAAACTCCTCTCTGAAATGCTTTCGCGCTGGTGCTACAACATTGTTCGCGCATAAAGGGGGTCCAAAATCTGTAGTCAGCATTTGATTTAGCGCTAGCACATCAACATTGTTCGCATACATAGGGGGTACAAAACAAAATAAATATATAGTCCATTCCCAGTGACATATCCCTGCCTTGGTGAAACACATTAACGTAAGCCTTACTCCCTTGGCAGATAAGAGTATTGTTCTCACGGCTCACAAATATCCTAAAGACAGGTATTCCGCTGTGCTGCCAGCGGCTGAGGCAGTGCGGCGTGCTGAGTATTACAGCTGTTAAGGCAAGTGAGGACTAAGTAGCATAGAGTACAGGCTTAGGCTTCTTTGATGGGTCAAACCATGTGCACTAATCTTATAAACTACCGGTAGTTGCATTGCAGATCTCTTATGCTATGAACTCCTGCACTTTGAGGTATATCCAACAATTATAGTTGACTTGTATTTTTTAATACCTAACTTAAGCCTAACCATCAATAACCCCTTGACTTTTAAATTTTTTAAGACCCCTACCTATTTAATCTACGGCTATCCTATATAACATTCATAGGATAAGAGGCAGGAATAAGAAAAACGGGAAAAGAATAAAAATTATAACTTCAACATATCATGCCGACACTTCTCAAAACACAGTCCTGCCCTTCGCAATAGATATAGACTAGTATAAGTCATTAATGCCTGCAGCCAAAACTAACTACACTCAAACTATAAGCTTCCCCTTCACATTAGACTCAGCTTATTCAGTAATAGATCACAGCATATCGAGCAAGCACCTCTTAGATCAGCTCTACCTGACACATATGAGCTAAACATTATACCTATATCATAATGTTTGTACAGTGCATTTCTATAACTGGTCCTAGAACGCCCTGTTTCCTCCATACCCAGTAGCTTAGTATTCCTGCTATCTTATCTATAATATACTTCCTACTTTAGGATGGTTAAATTTGCGGCTTTTCTTGCCTATGCCGCACCTCTACAATTTTTATTAATACCTACAAACCGAATATGCTAACTAATTTTAATACATATTGGGGTCCCTATGTGGCCCAGGATGACAAGAGTGGGATTTACATTACATTATATTATATTATTTTATATTACCCTATAATTTATCTTACTATTCCAGCAGTGCCCTTTTCATAGTTATCAGTTGTAACATAGTTAAAAAGTAGACTTTGGGGTGATTATAATATATATCTCACAAAATAAGAAAACTGAAGTTCATTATCTGGGACCCAAAAGTGGCCCCCTAATGTCCATGGCAGCCTTCTATAGCTTTATTTTCATTTTCATTTTGTGAGGCCCAAAAGTGGTCCTATTTATTATTTGGAAGGCTTTTAGTTTAACCGGCAAAAAGGATGTTCACTGTTTATTCTAATCAATGGTCAATAATCTTGATGTGTTCAGTTGGCACTGTTCTGTATTGCTTACATTGAAAAATGTTGCCTGTATGCCGTACATTGAACTTCAATAAAAACTATTAAAAAATAAATAAAAAATAAAATAAAAATAATAATATACTCAGAAAAGACAACAGAGTAGTTCAGTTAATAAGTTCTAGTTGGAATTAATCCCACAATGCAGGGAGAGTTATACAAACAGTCCATATGAGACAAAAGCAAAACTGTAGTTACAGTCTAACAGTTTAGAGAGAATATGCCTCAGGAGTTAGGTGAGTTCAGCTACTACGTTAACTGACCAACACAAATAACTAAGCATTGATTGAGAGGAAATGACATCCTTAAAGGGACAGTATACAATCATTTTCATATAACTGCATGTAATAGACACTACTACAAAGAATAAGATGCACAGATACTGATATAAAAATCTAGTATAAAAATGTTTAAAAACTTACTTAGAACCTCTTAGTTTAGCTCTGTTGAAAAGGTAGCTGGAAAGCCCACTGCAAGTGGGAAATAAGACACTCCCCCCTCCCCCTTCTTTTGCATATGAAAAGACCATTTACACAAACAGGAGCAAGCTGGAGAAGGTAGCTGACAGTATTCACATAAAACTTTGGGGCTTGGTTAGGAGTCTGAAAATCAGAGCAATGTTGTTTAAAAATAAGCAAAACTATACATTTAAAAAAAAAAAAAAAAACTTTATGGGCTATATAAATAGATCATCTACAAAACATTTATGCAAAGAAAAAATGAGTGTATAATGTCCCTTTAAATGGGTAGAGGAAGCAGAGGAAGGTGTTCTCTTAAAGGTATAGACATCGATGACATATCCCCTCCCAAGTGTGGAATGGTCTGCTTCTTCCAGTTCCTGGCAATAGAGAAATGGGTAGCCATCAGAAAACAAATTAGTAGGAGCCTCTGGGATCATATTGTATTTATAGTACTTGGTGCATTACTAGCTTATTGGGACTTCCAGGAGTTTACATAGCTTAAAAGTTTTAGACCAAAAGGGTTGCACACCTGGGCATGCCCATTAGACATAATGGAAAGTCCCATTTTCAGCACACACCCTCTAAACGACCGGGGAATGGGTGGGGAACATTTTATGTAATTTAAAGGAAACAAAATGCCACCTAGTTAATAGCATAATATAGCTCATAGAACGTGACACAGTGAATCACAAGTTTAGTGTACAGGGTCCTTTTCCGCCACTGTTTCATTGAGAACTCCTTACCCCAATAATTTTCTCATTCCCTAACATATCTTGTCTTAACAAAAGTAGGACAGTTTAGGAGGCACTTATAATGGGCCAAAATAAATTTTACCAGTTGGAAGCCAAACTCCACCGCACCTTCCAAAGGAAGGGGGATATAGGTTGGTCTTCAAAGAAACCCCAGTCTTTTAGGAGTGCCGGAAGGCAAAAAAGATTAAAGTGGAGTTTATGAAGTAAGGAAGTAGACTGGATCATGAGCTCATAAGGGAGCAATGAGCACCTATGATAAACATCTCAGAGGTTATTGTAGAGATGCTCATTGATTAAGTGTGAAATTCAGGGAGGACATAAATTAGCCCTCTGAGAAAGTGAGCAGGAAACAGGTTTGGGGCCACCAATGGGCAATGTCTAAGCTTGAACCATTGGCCTGCTCTAACTCCTTCCATCTAGAAGGGGGAGATTCAGAGCCCATGCCATTGTATAGGAGTGCATCACTCCCCCATAATGTAGTTGAACGTTAGGAAGGTTAATATCTCTCTCTGTTTTCTGAAGCATACAAGCAGATACTTGTGGTCTCTTACTGTTCCATATATATTGATTAAATAGGGAATTTAACCTATTGATTAGGGTCAGGGGTTTTTGAGCGGCAGGCACTAAAAGTAACAAGTATGTTTCGGAAGCAGCATCATATTAATAGTTGCACCTGTTCCAAACCAGGATACTTCATCAAATACCCTGGATGTTAATTTAGTCTGTAGTTCATGATAAAGTGCATCATAGTTGTCTTCCATAATAAGTGTAGGGTTGTGGGACAAAAACGTTCCTATACTGTATGTCGGGTCGACCATTTAAAACAGTATCTCCTCTGGAGAGACGACAGGGTGTGAGTGGGCAGACCTATAGGGTATACCCCAGTTTTACAGACATTGATCTTGTAATAGGAGAGGCAATAAAACCCCAACAGGAGGTCCAACAAGGCCAGAAGAGAGGACTCTGGTTCAGACAGGAAGAAGGTCAAGTTGTCAACAAATAGTCCATGTTTTTAGTGTGTGTCATAGATTAAATGACCCTGAATCTTATCAGATTGCATTATTGCTAGTGCCAGAGAATTAATTGAAAAGGCAAAAAGAAATAGATAATGGGCAGCCCAGGCGTCTTCCATTGCATATTGTAAATGCATGGCAGCAGAAGACCACACCCCCGAACCCAAGCCTTAGGGATGAATAAAGAGATCCCACTGTTTTATAAAATGTTTCAGGTATACCAAACACCCCTGTAACCTAGGTTTTTTTTACAATTCTGCAAAACCCAAGCTGGTTTAGGCTATTTGAAGCATTTTGAAAAAAGCCTAGGTTTGAAAATTTGCTTTTTACTCTTTCTAGGAAGCATGTAAGAAGCACAGGCGGGACTTCCTGTGGGAGGAGCAAGGAGGAAGGTGTGCTTGCTCTGGGCTCCCTTGAGTGAGGAGCAAATTCAAACATCTGAAACCCCGCCACGAATCCCTATTACCTGGGGCAAAAGATTTACCCGGTCTGGGGGACAGAAAAAGCGTGGTAGACGGAAGTCAACTCACCCTGGGCAAATAAAGTGGACGTAATATGCCTTCCAAGAGGTTGCTATAAACAGTACACCCAAAGCCAAACGGAGAAAAAGATACAGCCGGACTGTGGAGGTAACTCCGGTATTACCTGATTTCTGAGAGGTGGAGACCCGAGGGGCAGTGGAGGACCTGGTCCGGGAGACTGCTGGAGCCACCGCCTGTTGAATAGCCCGGATAGCGGCTACAATTCCCCCCCCATACCGGAAAGACGGCCAGGAATCATGACGTCATAGCGGCTTGGCGACGCCGACGTAAGGAACAAGCAAGTGAGAGTGGAGCTGAGATCAGCAGAGGCCGCATATCGCAGACCCCCCTGGTGGGGTAAAGGTGGCAGTTAGACTTTTCAGTGACCGGCCGTGAAGCAATGGGGGGGTAAGTATAAACAGACTATGTATATCGGCAAATAAATCAGAAGTTGGCAAATATCTATGTGATGTGGCTTAATAGGGGTTGGCAGAGCAGCAGGAAGGCCCATAATTCTAAAATAACCAGGGCGAGCTGTGACATTAATCCCTGATAGAAACCTACTCAAGTATACACATACAGTTTCCGGAATTTTGAAAATAGAAGAGCCCCCTTATACATATTACTATACAGAGAGCCCCCCTCCTTAAACTTTATTATTTGCGAAAGCATGGTGACCATAATATGAAAAGATTGACATACATAGTTCAGTGGAGCAAAGTATGAGCACTGATGCATGGAAAGCTGTGAGAGAAATTTGATGCTCTAATACCACGAAGCACTGGAGGGAACCAATTATAGAGTGCATGGAGTATGGGGTCTGAATCACCTAAAAGAACATAAGGGCGGCAGGAGGAGGGAATTGGTGTAAACTGACTGTTAATGAGAAATGCAGCAGTTATAGTTCTATGGAAGCTGCTAAAGACTCTAACACACTATATATATTGGGACAATGATTCAACAAAAGTTGTCTGTAATTATGGTGGTTTAGGAAGGGCAAGCTGGAACTTGAACAAAGTATTGTAGCTAATTGCATGACCACTGCCTCTTTGACTGAAGACTTTCTTTCTCTTTTTTTTTTTTTCTCTTTTTTTCCTTCTCTCTTTCTTTTTCTGTTGTTTAGTCTGCTGAAACATAAAAAAGCTGCATGTAAAGTGAAAAATTATAATAGCTGTTTCTGAAAAGAAAATCATAGACATTTTGTTTATAGAGCTCTGAGAAGTGTAAAAGACGAAACTTACGTTATAATTGGTTGCACAAGGAAAGAGCTTTAAGGCAATGTAATAAATTAAGTCCATAAATACAAAGAATAGGCAGGGAATATATGTGGTAAGCAGCAAGAGATTAACTAAGATAGAAAAACCTGGGGACAGATCCCTGTTCATTGTGTATTAAGGTGTATTGTTGGTGGAAAAATTGTTACAGAGTGCATGATAGTATTTAGGTAACCAAAGATATTTGACAAACCTAAAAAAGGGTATGTAAATGAATGAGTAAAGTGTTATATAGGCAAGGAGTCTGCATGAAGCCCACATAGTAGTAGCAAGGAGCAGTAAAAACAATTAACTACGGTATGGGCCACAAGTGATTAATTGTGCTAAGTATATTGGTTTCTCAGGGGAGTTAAAAATAAATACTTTATAATATTTAATACACAGGAGCTGGAGGAAAGTTGGAGCTTGGGTGGCAAGCTCGGTTACAGATTTAAGTGTTAGTATCATATTTTTTCAAGGAATAGAGCGGCCAAATAAGTATACTGGCATTGGAAATATAGACACATTAGGGGAACCAAATAGACAAATTCAAAGAATAAGCGCATGACTGTATGAAGTAACAGTAGTATCTAACTGAGGCAAATAGTGAAGATATAGGCTCTAACGGGCTTAAATCAAGGGATTGTGATTCTAAATTAATCCAGGGCACTAGATCATAAGAAGAGGAAATAGGCACAGAGGAAATAACATAATATAGTGTGAAAGTACAGCGTGTCTGCAGGTGTGAGTTTTTATACTTTATAAAAAAGGGATTGAGTAATTAGAAGGCGCAAAAGGGAAAAAAGGAGCACAAATGGAAAAATATGTCACAAACGTGAAAAACAAATCACCAGCAATGCCACTAAAAAGAGATAAAAGGCAGAAAGCACAAAGTGAAATTAGCAATACAGAAGCTAATGTTCAGAGCCCAGAGAGAAATTTAGAAACACAGCTCACAATAAATCAATTGGCAGACCTAATATTACCCCAATTCGAAATTGTTAAAAAAGAGATCTCAGAGTTATCCCAGGAAATCAGGCAATTTTCGATCAGATTAACTGAGGTAGAAAATAGGGTGTCCGATGCAGAAGATAAGTTAATTACTCAAGGGTCAACAATGGATAAACACGCAGAAAAAATTAATGCATTGCAGGCAAAGATAGAAGATTTGGAGGATAGGTCACGGCGGAGCAATATCCGTGTAGTTGGGCTGCCCGAAACAAACGGACAGGAAGACCTACTGACCTTTGGTGCAGTTACATTACCCAACCTGCTAGGTATGCAACCCGTAAATGGGGCTTTGCTGGTAGAGAGAGCACATAGGATCGGAGCACTAAGACAACCTAGAGAGAGCAACACCAGGCCAAGAGTGCTCATCATTAAATATTTGAATTTTCAGGATAAAGCCAGCATAATGTATCACTATAGAAAGACCAGAACACTTTTGATAGGGGACAAACCAATTTTGATCTTCCAGGATTTTTCGGTGGAGACATCGGGGAAACGGCGTGCTATGGCACCGTACTGTACAGCGCTGATAAAAGCTGGGTTGAGAGCCTCTATGAGATATCCAGCTAAAATTACGGTACTGGGGATGGACGGTGTCATAGCACTCAATACGGTAGAAGAAGCAAAAGCTTTTTGTACTGAAAATAATATAGAAGTATAGGATATTAGTAGTTCAGCATGAACACAGAATAAGGATGTTGTGGAATAGAGAAAGAGATGAAGAGGGGGGGGGGGGTGGGGGAGTGGGAGGTCCAGGGGGTGGGGATTGCACTTTTTTTTTTTTTTTTTTTTCTCTTTTCTTTTATTTTTTCCCCTTTTCTGACACCTAATAGAATAGAAAAGGATGAGTGTGGCAATTAATTGTGTATCATGGAATGTGGGAGGGATAACCTCCCCCATTAAGCGCAAGAACATTTTTAAATTATTGAAAAAGCAAAAGCCTGACATTATATTTCTGCAAGAATTACACCTAAAAGCGGCTGAAATAGATAAATTGAGAACTAATTGGCTGGCAGAAGTCATTGCAACCCCATGCGTGTCACGTAAATGTGGGGTAGCTATACTATTGAATAGAAGTTTAGATTATGAGATATTAAAAACAAAATTGGACCCTCAGGGTAGATTCATTATTATGCAAATCAAAATAGATGAGAGAATATGGACCCTGTGTAATATATACGCACCCAACACATTTGAAGCTAATTTTTGGCAGCAGATAATAAAGGAACTGACACCGTATTTAGGCCAGAATTTGATAATAGCAGGCGACATGAACACAACGTCATATCCTGACAGCGATAGATCTAAGGTGGGTCGCAGACAGGCATATCATCGGGAGGCAAGAATTTTTCGTAATTTTCTGAAAACTATTAAAGTACACGATATATGGCGTTTGCAACATCCGGACGAACGATCTTATACGTGCGAATCTAAGGCACATCGATGCTTTTCCAGAATAGATATGTTCTTAATAGATGAACATCTTTTAAAACATGAAATCAGGACACACATAGAAGAGATAATAATATCGGACCATTCAATAATTAGTTTCAGGATACTACTCCATGATAGGTCGAGCTCTAGGATAAACACTTTCAGATTTCCTGGCTATATGTCGGACACTCCAAAATTTAGTAACTGGGTCTCAAACAAGTGGAAAGAGTACATCGCATTCAACAGAGATTATGCTGATGAGCTGGAGATTTTGTGGGAGGCAGGTAAAGCGGTCATACGCGGCGAGATAAAGGTATATATGGTCAACTTAAATCGTAAAAATAAGGCGAGAGAAATTCAATTGGCAAATCAAGTTAGAAATGCATACGTGAGGTACTTGAATAGCTCTAACCGGGTTAACTGGGAAAAATATGTATATGCAAAAACAGAAAGGGAACAATTTATGAAAGAAAAATGGGCACATGAAGAGGCAAAATGTAGGGCAAGATTCCAAGGAGTACAGGGAGTTTCGGCAAAACACTTAGCTAAGATAACTAAGTTTCGTAAGAAACAAAATATAATCTCCACAATTAAGGAAGGTAAGAATACATACACCAGCCCTACAGCAATTAAAGAAGCATTTTTTCAATTTTATCAAAAGCTATACTCGAAGGAGGAAGTAAACACAGAAAGTAAGCAACAATTTTGGGAGCAGATAAAAATTCCTAAAGTAACGCCTGAGGCACTACAGCAGATTAATTCTCCAATTCTGGAAGGAGAGGTGTTAAGAGCTATTCAAAAAGCCAAATCAGGAAAAGCTCCTGGGCCGGATGGCCTCTCGGCTGAATTTTATAAGATGACTTCAGAAATAATAATAGGGACGTTAACTAAGTTATATAACGGTTATTATATTAAGAAAGAAATGAAATCCCCTTATTTTTCGGACGCAATTATATCATTAATATTAAAAAAAGGGAAAGATGCTACAAATTTATCATCATATCGCCCTATCTCATTATTAAATCATGACTACAAGATATTAATGTCTATAATAGCGGATAGATTAAAAAAAGCAATATCAGATCTAATACATCCAGATCAGGTCGGGTTCGTACCAGGAAGGAATTCTGTACGTAATATGAGACGGGTGTTAGCAACGGTGGAGCACTTTTTTTGGGCCGGGCAGGGCACCGCGGGGCAGAGAAGGAAACGGGGAGATAAAGATATTGCAATAGTAACAATAGACGCCGAAAAGGCATTTGATTCTATAGGATGGGACCACCTCTTTGAATCTCTGGAGAAGTTTGGCCTTGCTGGTGCCCTGCTCGACCTGATTAAACTGATCTATAAGACACCGAAATCACAGCTGCTAATCAATGGGGAATTATCTAAACCAGTAGTTCTTGAAAGGGGAACTCGTCAAGGGTGTCCACTTTCCCCTTTATTGTTTGACATTGCGCTCGAACCACTTGCCATATATATTAGACATAAAGTAGCCCCACTGAAGATAGGGGCAGAAAGAATGACGATCTCGCTCTACGCGGATGACATTTTACTTTTTTTGTATGACACAGTTACCTGTATCCCACAACTTCTACAGATTATCAAGGTATTTAGCTCATTCACAGGCTACAAAATAAACCCCGCGAAATCCGAAATCTTATGGATAAATAAAACTAAGGCGAGTCAAAACACAATTTTTAAAGAGGTCCAGTATATTAGTTATCTAGGGATCAAAATTTCACGGAACCCTGGTGAGTGGTATCAGTTGAATTATAAAGAACTATTCGATAATATGGAATCAGAAATAGGAAAGTGGAACATGTATTATTTGTCACTATCTGCCCGTATCATACTGATAAAAACAATTTTCTTCCCAAAGATATTATTTCGCATGCAAAATTTACCATTAGTGATTAAAAAGAAAGATATTGACAAATATAATAGAGCATGTTCATTATTTATCTGGGGCAAGCAGAAGGCCCGTATATCAACTGAAAAACTGAGTTATGCAAAAAAACATGGTGGATTTGCCTTCCCTAATATTAGGTATTACAATTATGTAACTTTGATTAAATTCGGAATAGACTGGTTAACCGAGTCAGAATATATTACCTATTATAAACTAGAAACTGAGATAGTCAAACCTTTCAATCTGAAAGCAATACTGCATTGTCCGTATAGGAATTTACCAAGTAATGTGGTGAATTTAGTAACATTCACTAGTATAGTTTGGGCATGGCAAAAATATTGTGATACAGTGGGTCAAGAATACCAAGTGTCAGCACTGCTGCCGATTGTTGGGTGTGTAGATTTTTCACCGGGGCTACATAACAGGATCTTTCGTGAATGGCAAGGCATGGGATTGGAATACTTCTCACAAATAACAACGGGGCCGGAGGGATTAATACGAACCTTCGAGAGCTTGGCGACAGAATATAATTTACCCGCTAAACATTTTTATACATACCTCCAGATAAGACACTATATAAACACTCATATTATGAGATATGGTGCGGACTGGTGTCAGCCCGGGATTGAGCCGGGTCTAAAGCTATATCAGGCTGGAAAGCGGTCTATAGCTATATGGTATCAGAATATAATACAGAGATTAGGAATGAGACAAATAAATTTGAATACGGAAAAATTTCTCAGATATTTTCCTTCCATACAAAGCGAAAATATAGTGGATAGTATTAAAAGGGCGGAGGAAGCCACGGAGAGAATTAGTTGGCGGGAGTCGCATGCAAAATTGATAAATAATTTTTATTTGACGCCAGAGAGAATTAGTGGTTGGGCCAGAACAACTCCAATAAGCTGTTATAAATGTAACCACGTAAAAGCAGATCTGATGCATTGTTTATGGAGCTGCCCGAAAGTACAGCAATTCTGGCGAAAAATTCAGTTCTGGCTCAACAAATATTTAATTGTTAAAATAAATTTGGAAGCAATACAGATATTTTTTTTGTATCAGACGGAAAATATAGGAGATAAAAATCTTACAAATTTGGCCATTTTGGCAGCACGCAGTCTCATATTCCAGAAATGGAAACATAAAGAGGTGCCAAATATGAAGGAGTTTATAAACAGCATGAAATTTCAAATGATAGTGGAAAGACAGGATCTAAAAAGCACAGAGAAACATTACAAAAGGTATTTCAGCAAGTGGGAAAAATATATCGAAGGCTGGCCGAGGGCGTTACAGCTGCAGTTTCTTGATCCTTTACAAAGCTCAGTTCCTTTTCTAAATCTAGTAGTAGCAGGAACTTTACCGGCACATTGGGTGAGGAGATGAGGCAACACATCCATCCTGGATATAAATAAAAGAAAAGTACAAGAGGGGTTTTTTTTTTTTTTTTTTTTGTTTTTTTGTGTGTCTCCCCCCCCCCCCCCCGGCCTTCGACACTCTCGCCCGTAGTAAATAAGTTTTTCTTAGATAAAAATGGTAGATGTTGCGCGGACATTGACGAAAAGTAGATATAGAAGATGTTGAGAAAGTAGCCCCAATAGATCGGATAGAAGATATGAAGGGTCTGAGAGAAGTATTGGATACCCGCAGGGTGGTAGTTATAGAAACACCAGATAAAGGTCGTCATCTCAGAGTGGTCATTAATCCCAGGTTTAAGAGTAAAAATGAACATGGACAAATGTATGTATTGGAAGACAGAGAATAAGACTGGCAATTAAGTATTGTGTACCGGGATGGCCTTTATTAGGTCAGGAAGTGAATTGGATAGGAATATCATAGGTCTTATTTCCCGGGGATACCCGGGGGAAAGGATATTTGATTCAATGTATTGATGTTCCTAATGTGTTATTATTTTGTTGGTCTCCGTTTTTCAGTTTTTCTTTTTTCTTAAATCTGTTGTCGGGTTGGTTCAAAGAATCTTTTCAGAATGTTGAGTTAGTTTAAAACTGGTATAGTATAATTTTTAGAATTTAACATATGGTAATTTAAGATGACAATGAATGGAAATGTCACAATGCGGAGCTGCGTCTCCAATGATATGTATTATCAGATATAATTTTCAATAAAAACATTTAAAAAAAAAAAAAAAAAAAAAAAAGAAGCACAACTTTTATACAAAAGCAAAAGGTGTTAAATTTTCATTTAAAATGACAGAGTACTGTAAAATGGTCTTCCCTTTAATATATTCAAAAATAGCCATTTACCTGCTGGAGTGTATTAAATTGTTTACAAATATTCCCTTTGCTTTAATTCTGTCAATTGAAAGGACTGCTTTTGCCTGTTGAAACCAACATCTGTACTGCAGATTGCAATATTGTAGTATTAGCAAGAAAAAAACAATCGGCCAGATTACGAGTTTTGCGGAAAGAGGGGTGCGTTGCTAACTTGCATTTTATTCTCACCCGTCACTTACCTACAGCGCTGGTATTACAGGTTTTCAGAAACCCGGTGTTATTAGGCAAGAAGTGAGCATAGAGAAAAATTCAGCTCCATACCGCACTCCAATACCAGCGCTGCTTAAGTCAGCGGTGAGCTGGTTGTACGTGCTTGTGCACGATTTCCCCATAGACATCAATGGGGAGAGCCATCTGAGAAAAAGTCTAACACCTGCAATAAAGCAGCGTAAAGCTCAGCAACGCAGCCCCATTGATTCCAATGGGGAAACACATTTTATGTTTACACCTAACAACCTAACATGAACCCCCAAGTCTAAACACCCCTAATCTTACACTTATTAACCCCTAATCTGCCGCCCCGACATCGCTGACACCTACATTATTCTTATTAACCCCTAAACAGCCACACTAGTTAAATATTATTAACCCCTAATCTGCCGCCCCTAACATCACCGTCACCTACCTATATTCATTAACCCCAACGTCGCCGCCACTATACTATATTTATTAATCCCTAAATCTAAGTTTAACCCTAACACCCCCTAACTTAAATATAATTAAATATAAATCAAACCTACTATTAATAACTAAATAATTCCTATTTAAAACTAAATACTTACCTGTAAAATAAACCCTAAGCTAGCTACAATATAAGTAATAGTTACATTGTATCTAGCTTAGGGTTTATTTTTATTTTACAGGCAAGTTTGTATTTATTTTAACTAGGTAGAATAGTTACTAAATAGTTATTAACTATTTAATAACTACCTAGCTAAAATAAATACAAATTTACCTGTAAAATAAAACCTAACCTAACCCTACAATAAATAAATTCCCTAAATTAAATACAATTAACTAAATTCAATACAATTAGCTAAATTACAAAAACAAACACTAAATTACAGAAAATAAAAAACAAATTACAAGATCTTTAAACTAATTACACCTAATCTAATAGCCCTATCAAAACAAAAAAGCCCACCCAAAATAAAGAAAACCTAGCCTAAACTACCAATAGCCCTTAAAAGGGCCTTTTGCGGGGCATTGCCCCAAGGAAATCAGTTCTTTTACCTGTCAAAAAAAAACAAAAAACAACCACCCCAACAGTAAACCAAGGGCCTATTGG
The DNA here is from genome assembly GCF_027579735.1 of Bombina bombina. Classification (NCBI taxonomy): domain Eukaryota; kingdom Metazoa; phylum Chordata; class Amphibia; order Anura; family Bombinatoridae; genus Bombina; species Bombina bombina. Next base: position 538,917,880 of record NC_069501.1, on the reverse strand, counting down.
CTGATCCAATCAGCCAATAGGATTGAGCTTACATTTTATTGGCTGTTCCAATCAGCCAATAGAATGCAAGCTCAATCCTATTGGCTGATTGCATCAGCCAATAGGATTTTTTCAACCTTAATTCCGATTGGCTGATAGATTTCTATCAGCCAATCGGAATCTAAGGGACGCCATCTTGGATGATGTCATTTAAAGGAACCTTCATTGTAGAAGAAGTCGTCGATTGAAGAGGATGCTCCGCGCCGGATGTCTTGAAGATGGAGCCGCTCCGTGTCGGAAGGATGAAGATAGAAGATGCCTCTGGGTGAAGACTTCTGCCCGTCTGGAGGACTACTTCTGCCGGCTTCGTTGAGGACATCTTGCTGCTTGGATGAAGACTTCTCCCGGCTTCATTGAGGATGGATCTCGGCTCTTCAAAACTGTAAGTGGATCTTGGGGGGTTAGTGTTAGGATTTTTTAAGGGTGTATTGGGTGGGTTTTATTTTTAGATGAGGGGTTTGGGCTGCAATAGAGCTAAATGCCCTTTAAAGGGCAATTGCCTATCCAAATGCCCTTTTCAGGGCAATGGGGAACTTAGGTTTTTTTAGTTAGGATTTTATTTGGGGGGTTGGTTGTGTGGGTGGTGGGTTTTACTGTTGGGGTGGTTGTTTGTATTTTTTTTGACAGGTAAAAGAGCTGATTTCTTTGGGCAATGCCCCACAAAAGGCCCTTTTAAGGGCTATTGGTAGTTTAGTTTAGGCTAGGGTTTTTTTTTATTTTGGGTGGGCTTTTTTATTTTTATAGGGCTATTAGATTAGGTGTAATTAGTTTAAAGATCTTGTAATTTGTTTTTTATTTTCTGTCATTTAGTGTTTGTTGTTTTTTTGTAAGTTAGCTAATTCTATTGAATTCAGTTAATTGTATTTAATTTAGGGAATTTATTTAATTGTAGGGTTAGGTTAGGTGTTAGTCTAAGACAGGTTAGGTTTTTTTTACAGGTCAATTTGTATTTATTTTAGCTAGGTAGTTATTAAATAGTAGCGGCAGATTAGGGGTTAATAATGTTCTTTTAGTGTTTGTGATGCGGAAGGGCCTCGGTTTAGGGGTTAACAGGTAGTTTATGGGTGTTAGTGTACTTTTTAGCACTTTAGTTATGAGTTTTATGCTACAGCTTTGTAGTGTAAAACTCATAACTACTGACTTTAGAATGCGGTACGAATCTTGACAGGATAGGGTGTACTGCTCACTTTTTGGCCTCCCAGGACAAGCTTGTAATACCGGCGCTATGAAAGTCCCATTGACAAAAAGACTATACGTAATTTGCATAAGTTGATTTGCGGTAAGGCCATAAAAGTGTGCGGTGCACCTAAATCTGCAAGACTCGTAATACCAGCGGTAGTGAAAAAGCAGCGTTTGTAAGGGATAAAAGACTACACTATAGATTAGGTGTCTTCAATAAAAAGTGTAGTAAATAAATTTTTTAACAATGAGCTATGTTTATGTATAATAGAATTCTATGTTGACAGATTGTTCCTACAATAAGAATACAATGGAAAATATTGATACAGAGCTTTTGCTTATATTTACTCAAATTGCTAACAGGTTCCAAATAGGGTTATACCAGAGATATAGATGTATTCTAGCCCGTAAATGTAATCATCCATTTACCAGCAAACTGATTTTGTAATAAACAGGCTGCTATCAAACACTTATAGCTCCTTATTGGGTATATATATAAATTTGGTTATGAAGTTTCCAAGGAGACATTAACCATGATAACATGTGAGGACAGATGTGATTACAAATAGTGAAGAGATACTTGAGATAGAAAGTTGGGGAAATTTGTGTTTTTATTATTATTATTCTTTTGACCCCTAACCAGCATAGGTTTAATGAGGTAATAAAATATGTGGCTGAAGCTTAAGTTGCTCATTTATTGTTAATTAATGTTAATAATTAATATAGGTGGTTCGAAATTCAAGATTGATTATAGTGACTAACCTGTGAGTGGCTTCATTATTTCCTTTTCTTCTAATACAGAAGATCATCTCATAGTGACATCAATTATTAAAGACATAGCCAAAATAGGATGAAACATAGCACCCCTATAGCACTAGGACTCTCACCACCTTATGAAAGAAAGAGGCCTATGATACATTACGCATGAGATTCATCTCCTAGGCACTAGGAGGTGATAAAAGGGGCCGATTTATCAAGCCATCAATCGGCCCCAATGCATCTGTTTCCGTGCGAGCCTTCAGGCTCGTGGGAACTCGAATTAAGAAGCAGCGGTCTTAAGACCACTGCTCCTTGACACGTCCGCCACCTCTGAGGCGGCGGACAGCAATAAGCCCAATCGGATACATGCAGCGTATGCTATCGGCATTTATCGATGTGCGGTGGACTTGATCCGCTACAGTGGATCATGTTCACTTGCACTTTGATAATTTGGCCCCAAAGAGTGCCCAAACTTTCAAGAGCACTTCATACCTCCCACGTCACTGGTATGCCAATTTACTCTTTGCCTCCCAGGAGGTGGATGAAGAATTAAGGGGCTTCTGAATCTTCATTGAGAAGGTTTCTCAGACTAATTTGAGGCCCATTTCCCTCCTCAGAGAACTTCTAGGGAGAGAGGGGAGCTTGGAGTATGTGGCAGTGGCAGAAGTTAGTCACAACTCTGCCACAGGTGCCGCAGGGACTGGCCCGTAGCCTCCACTTGTTGGGTTGTCGATATACTCTTCACTTTAATACTCTGATGCAATGTGCTCAACATAGGATGGGATATCAACTGTAGTCATCTACAGTGGACTGACTGGGTGCGTGACATAATGTTAGCAGTCTCATAGCCCACAGGCTATGAGACTGCTATAGGTACATTTGTAATGTCATATCATAGTCAGGGGACATATATATATTAAATTTTTTACCTTATAAAGGGTTATGGTATTTTTGGAGACTGGGGGGGGGGGACAATGAAGTCCTTCTATAAAAACGTAATGTTTTTTTTTATTTCTTTTATTCAATATTCAGCAATATTCAGGAGGGTTCTTTCTTTCTACTAAGCCTCTTTTCACTGGGTTTCTTTTCAGCATTGTTTTGTGTGTAGAGGGCCCATTTTTTATTTAATCTGAGGGTATATGTTACAAAAGAAGCCAGTTAGTGTTACTGTACAGTACTCTTGTTTTTGAGTGTCAGGCTATGTAGATAGCAATAGAGATTAGGATCTCAACTGCTGACCTAGCAGACAAAATGTGTAATATGTATCACCTTGAATGCTGAATTATCTTTTTTATAGCACAGAAATGAAATTCAGATAGCTGCTATACTTGTATATGAAGTTGCAACTGAGAGTTAGGATAGGTAGCTTCTTGCAGATTTATTTAATTATAGGACAAGTAAATCTCTGCTTCATTTGTAGCTAGGAATATAAAAGCACCTGGCTCAATAGAGAAGTACACAGTAACGCTTGCCCTTTAAATACTTGGTCTGTGTCTCTGCAGCAGTGCTTGCATTCAACTAAGCAGAGCTGTTGTGCTGCTGTAGTTAGAGCTGGCTCCTGTGTGTACTGTGATCAGAACAGGCTTGTGTGGAACCAATCCGTTTGCAGATGCAAAAAGGGGGCGTGGCTACGCGCCAGTGCTGAACTGACTGTATTGAAGGCAATCCTGTGCAGAGTAAATTCTTTTGAAATGCTGTCTGAACTCCTGAGTGAAAGGCTTCCCCTGGTAAGCAGGTTATGACTACAAGTGAACTTCAGGGAGCAAGGATGTGTGCATGTCAACACAGAGCAGTTTGCATTCAGAGTCAATTATTTTACCTGAGACTGGATGGTCAGAGCAAAACCATAGTAGCAGGTATTGCTTGTAGTATTCAAGCTTGCAGGAGCAGTTTGTTTAACAGCAAGTAAAGTCCTTTAGCTGCTAGATTGCTGTAGCTTGAAACAGGTATTTAGCATCAAGGGGAGTTCAATCCTATGGTAATGAAACTTGTGAAAGTTTTATATATAATAGGTATCCAGTGTTGTAATCCAGAAAGAGATTTGTCTAGAGACATGCAGTAGACAGGCGTAGCTTCAGCTTGAGAGCAAAATAACTAAGCACCTGTTTAAGGTGCAATGATGACTTAAATAGGGGAGGAACCAGGTGAACAGGAAATCCAAGGTAGGAAGGAAAAGTTGGACTGGAATCCTCACATTGAGGTAGCACTTGCCCTAATTCTATTCCGTTTTGTCATAGTGCTTGGGTCTTTCAGCAGGACAGCAGTTAACTTGATTTCTTTCTTAAAGGTGGTGAGAGTCCACACTCCATTACTCCTGGGAATTACCTTCCCTGCCACTAGGAGGAGGCAAAGATTCCCAAACCCCAAGAACTATATACAGGGAGTGCAGAATTATTAGGCAAGTTGTATTTTTGAGGATTAATTTTATTATTGAACAACAACTATGTTCTCAATGAACCCAAAAAGCTCATTAATATCAAAGCTGAATAGTTTTGGAAGTAGTTTTTAGTTTGTTTTTAGTTATAGCTATTTTTGGGGGATATCTGTGTGTGCAGGTGACTATTACTGTGCATAATTATTAGGCAACTTAACAAAAAACAAATATATACCCATTTCAATTATTTATTTTTACCAGTGAAACCAATATAACATCTCAACATTCACAAATATACATTTCTGACATTCAAAAACAAAACAAAAACAAATCAGTGACCAATATAGCCACCTTTCTTTGCAAGGACACTCAAAAGCCTGCCATCCATTGATTCTGTCAGTGTTTTGATCTGTTCACCATCAACATTGCGTGCAGCAGCAACCACAGCCTCCCAGACACTGTTCAGAGAGGTGTACTGTTTTCCCTCCTTGTAAATCTCACATTTGATGATGGACCACAGGTTCTCAATGGGGTTCAGATCAGGTGAACAAGGAGGCCATGCCATTAGATTTTCTTCTTTTATACCCTTTCTTGCCAGCCACGCTGTGGAGTACTTGGACGCGTGTAATGGAGCATTGTCCTGCATGAAAATCATGTTTTTCTTGAAGGATGCAGACTTCTTCCTGTACCACTGCTTGAAGGTCTTCCAGAAACTGGCAGTAGGACTGTGAGTTGAGCTTGACTCCATCCTCAACCCGAAAAGGCCCCACAAGCTCATCTTTGATGATACCAGCCCAAACCAGTACTCCACCTCCACCTTGCTGGCGTCTGAGTCGGACTGGAGCTCTCTGCCCTTTACCAATCCAGCCACGGGCCCATCCATCTGGCCCATCAAGACTCACTCTCATTTCATCAGTCCATAAAACCTTAGAAAAATCAGTCTTGAGATATTTCTTGGCCCAGTCTTGACGTTTCAGCTTGTGTGTCTTGTTCAGTGGTGGTCGTCTTTCAGCCTTTCTTACCTTGGCCATGTCTCTGAGTATTGCACACCTTGTGCTTTTGGGCACTCCAGTGATGTTGCAGCTCTGAAATATGGCCAAACTGGTGGCAAGTGGCATCTTGGCAGCTGCACGCTTGACTTTTCTCAGTTCATGGGCAGTTATTTTGCGCCTTGGTTTTTCCACACGCTTCTTGCGACCCTGTTGACTATTTTGAATGAAACGCTTGATTGTTCGATGATCACGCTTCAGAAGCTTTGCAATTTTAAGAGTGCTGCATCCCTCTGCAAGATATCTCACTATGTTTTACTTTTCTGAGCCTGTCAAGTCCTTCTTTTGACCCATTTTGCAAAGGAAAGGAAGTTGCCTAATAATTATGCACACCTGATATAGGGTGTTGATGTCATTAGACCACACCCCTTCTCGTTACAGAGATGCACATCACCTAATATGCTTAATTGGTAGTAGGCTTTCGAGCTTATACAGCTTGGAGTAAGACAACATGCATAAAGAGGATGATGTGGTCAAAATACTAATTTGCCTAATAATTCTGCACTCCCTGTATAACCCCTCCCACCTCAATGGTAGTTAGTTTTATCTTTGCCTCTGCTGGAGGAAGGTAAAGATGAAGATGTGCAAATAATTTTTTCATTGAGAGGGGTTCTCAGATTGATTTGAAGCCCATTTTGCCTCAAAATACAGTGTTTGTCACAGGGTTGTGACTCATTTTTTCTTTCCCATGAGAATTTTTGTCACTGACCTCCAACATATGTTGCAGGGACTTGTCTTTTGTATTTTTGTACTGGGTCTACAGATTACTCCTAAATTATATCCTCTGCCTATATGTTTTCAGTGCTGGACTGGTTTCCTGTTAGTGTTTCTATCAGGAGAGTCTTATTGGTAAGTACTTTTTATTTTTTCAAACACTCAACCATATATTTGGGCAAGATTATATATGTTTATATATGGCTTTTGGACAGATCATTTTTATATTACCACTCATTTATTTTAATATTACACACTCCAGTTGCACAGCACCTCCTGTGTGGTGCACGTTGATATAGGGATGCTGTCCACCCTTCAACGTAAGTCCACAAACAGCAGCACCAATAGCAGAGTAAAATAGTTTTATTAACAGCTCATCTGGGTTATACAAAGTGACGTTTCAGCATCTAGCCCTTAATCACACCTAGTTAACAGCACCTACACCATCACAGCCAATGAGTATCAATTATAACACCCTCTAGTGGTTACAACACAATTACAATAATTAAGAAATATGTTTTTACATTCACAATGTAGTAGCATAATAAAATCAATAAATACATTATAACAGCTACAAATACTGCCTCACAAACTGTTACAGGAATAGAGTCAGGTCTAATTGCTTATTTAGGCCATATGGTTGCATGGCATTCAATTTATGTCAATATAAAAAGAGAGAGATGCACTCAGCTGAGACAGAACAAAAGCTAGAAAAACTTCTGTGCCTGTTCATTTTAGGGTGCCACTCAGGGTGCATACTCTTTTAGCACACTATGCCCCTTCACAGAGAAAAAATATCCTGTAGCATATCAGTCTGACCATGCCCAATAACAGTCCAGCACCCAAATACCAGGCAATTCTTCTCTGAACAAGAGAAACAACAACCCCAGACAATCGTTTCGGCCTTCTGTGGGCCTCGTCAGTGAGATGCAGTCACATCTCTCTAAGGGCATGTGTGCAAGGAGTCCGCGTCTGGTTTCCCCTTTTACTCTTAGGGAGACCCAAGAGCAATTTGCATAAATATAAAAAGAGAGATGCGCTCAGCTGAGACAGAACAAAAGCTAGAAAAACTTCTGTGCCTGTTCATTTTAGGGTGCCACTCAGGGTGCATACTCTTTTAGCACACTATGCCCCTTCACAGAGAAAAACTATCCTGTAGCATATCAGTCTGACCCTGCCCAATGGCAGTCCAGCACCGAAATACCAGGCAATTCTTCTCTGAACAAGAGAAACAACAACCCCAGACGATCGATTCGGCCTTCTGTGGGCCTCGTCAGTGAGATGCAGTCGCATCTCTCTAAGGGCATGTGTGCAAGGAGTCCACGTCTGGTTTCCCCTTTTACTCTTAGGGAGACCCAAGAGCAATTTGCATAAATATAAAAAGAGAGAGAGATGCACTCAGCTGAGACAGAACAAAAGCTAGAAAAACTTCTGTGCCTGTTCATTTTAGGGTGCCACTCAGGGTGCATACTTTTTTAGCACACTATGCCCCTTCACAGAGAAAAAATATCCTGTAACATATCAGTCTGACCCTACCCAATGACAGTCCAGCACCGAAATACCAGGCAATTCATCTCTGAACAAGAGAAACAACAACCCCAGACGATCGTTTCGGCCTTCTGTGGGCCTCGTCAGTGAGGTGCAGTCACATCTCTCTAAGGGCATGTGTGCAAGGAGTCCACGTCTGGTTTCCCCTTTTACTCTTAGGGAGACCCAAGAGCAATTTGCATAAATATAAAAAGAGAGAGAGATGCACTCAGCTGAGACAGAACAAAAGCTAGAAAAACTTCTGTGCCTGTTCATTTTAGGGTGCCACTCTTTATTTTCTTGATACAATTTATGTATCCAGAATGCCTCTTTCGTTTTGAGGATCAATTCCCCACCCCAACCCCACCCCCCTCTAGGGTATGGTACAGCATCAATCACTTGAAAACTGAATTGACTGATGTTGTGGCCACATTGCAAGAAATGGGAGGATAATGGAGCCTCCTAATTATTACACCTGATTTTGCTCTTATGCTGAATAATCATATCACGTACTCTATGGGTGGTCTCCCCAATATAGACCCTCCCACATGGGCATTTTATCAGGTATATAGCATATTTAGTATTACAGGTAAAGGACCCTCTTTATCTTGGGGATAACAGCCCTGATTTTTACTTGTTAGAAAACTTTGAGTAATCCCTCTTGCACTGTCTTAATTTGTATGTACAAGTTCATCTTTTAAATTTCGTCTCCTCCTATAGAAACATAAACATAGAAACATAAACATAGATATTGACGGCAGATAAGAGCCATAGGCCCAGCAAGTCTGCCCCACCTTACCTAACAGTATAAACTTATCTAGTTCGTAGGATAGCCCTATGCTTGTCCCATGCATTTTTAAAGTCCCCCACAGTGTTTGTTGCTACTACCTCTTGAGGAAGTTTATTCCATAAATCAATCACTCTTTCTGTAAAGAAGTGCTTCCTCAAATTACTCCTGAATCTACTACCCTTTAGCTTGAGCTCATGACCCCTTGTTCTTGAATTTTCCATTTTATGTAAAATACCCACAGCCTCAGTTTTACTAAACCCTTTAATGTACTTGAAAGTTGCTATCATATCACCTCTTTCCCTTCTCTCCTCTAAGCTATACATATTTAGGTCATTGAGCCTATCCTGGTAAGTTTTATTTTTTAGACCATGTACCATTTTGGTAGCCCTCCTTTGCACAGATTCAAGTTTGTTAATATCCTTCTGAAGATATGGCCTCCAGAACTGCACACAATACTCAAGATGAGGCCTAACTAATGATCTATAAAGTGGCATAAGAACCTTACTATTTCTGCTGCAAATACCTCTACCAATACATCCAAGCATTCTGCTAGCCTTACTCGCTGCCTTACTACATTGTTTACTAAGTTTTAAATCATCTGAAATAATAATTCCCAAGTCCTGTTCCTCGTCTGTAACAGTCAGTAAAGTGTCATTGAGTCTGTAATTAACATTTGGATTTTTCTTCCCTAAATGCATTATTTTACACTTTGCTGTGTTAAACTTTAGATCCCAGTCGTTTGTCCAATCCTCCAATTGTTGTATATCACTTCTCATTTTGTCTACCCCCCCTGGAACATCCACTCTGTTGCAAATTTTTGTATCATCTGCAAAGAGACATACTTTCCCCTGTAGCCCTTTGCTGATATCGCAGATAAATATGTTAAACAAAACAGGCCCCAGAACTGACCCCTGAGGAACACCACTAGTAACAGCCCCCTCTGCTGAATGAACTCCATTTACTAAGACACTTTGTTTTCTGTCCTTAAGCCAGCATTCCACCCAGTTCACAATTTTTGAATCTAGACCAAGGAGATATAGTTTGTGAATAACTTTATTGTGTGGGACGGTGTCAAATGCTTTGCTGAAATCTAGATATGCTACATCAACTGCTCCTCCCTTGTCTAAGGGAGGTAACCCAAATTCTGCAATATCTAGATGACATTTGTAGTATAGACCAATGTTTCCTAACAATCTTCATTATCTCACCACTATGGTTATTATGATCCATAACCATTACGATACATTTATCTTGTTTTCTTGAGGATGAGTTAACTGAAGACTGTACATTGGTCAATTCCTTCTGAACTAATCCTAGGGGTGTATTTTAAGAGCTCATTGGCATTTTGGCACATAGTGGGGACATGTTTTTTATTTTATATTTGTTGCCCTCTCAGATACGCAAGCTTTTATTATTTTTTTGGTGTCTATCGCGCTTGCGGGTGTGCATGCGTGCACTTGTGTTGGCACATTTATTTCCATTTCCTATGGGCTTTTGTTTGGTGTGCATCCGCCTATAGTTGGAGCACCTTTTATTGATGAAGGTTTCTTAGGAGGGGGTAATATAAATCCTCCGTTTTACAGCTCTTTCTTTTGGGGAAAATTCTCATATTTTTATTATTGAAACTTCTGAATATGTCCTACTTTGGAAGCTTAAAGGTACATGGAACCCCAATTTTTTTTCATGATTCAGAAAGAGAAAACAATTTTAAACAACTTTCCAATTTACTTCTATTATTTAATTAGCTTCCTCGTTATCCTTTGCTAAAAGGTTTATCTAGGTAAGTGTAGGAGCAGCAAAGAACCTAGGTTCTAGCTGCTGATTGCTGGCTACATTCATATACCAATTGTAATTGGCTCATCCATTAGGATTGAAGCTCAATCCTATTGGCTGATTGTATCAGCTAATAGGATTTTTTCACCTTTAATTCCAATTGGCTGATAGAATTCTATCAGCCAATTGCAATTCAAGGGATGCAATCTTGGATGATGTCCCTTAAAGGAACCTTCATTCTGGAAGAGCCGTCGATTGAAGAGGATTGAGGATGGATGTCCGGTCTTCAAAAACTGTAAGTGGATCTTTGGGGGTTAGTGTTAGGTTTTTTTAAGGGATTATTGGGTGGGTTTTATTTTTAGCTTAGGGTTTGGGCAGAAAAAGAGCTAAATGCCCTTTTAAGGGCAATGCCCATCCAAATGCTCTTTTCAGGGCAATGGGGAGCTTAAGTTTTTTAGATAGGATTTTATTTGGGGGGCTTGGTTGTGTGGGTGGTAGGTTTTACTGTTGGGGGTTGTTTGTATTTTTTTTTACAGGTAAAAGAGCTGATTTCTTTGGGGCAATGCCCAGCAAAAGGCCCTTTAAGGGCTATTGGTAGTTTAGTTTAGGCTAGGGGGGGCTTTTTTATTTTGATAGGGCTATTAGATTAGGTGTAATTATTTAAATATTTGATAATTTCTTTTTTATTTTGTGTAATTTAGTGTTTATTATTTTTTCTAATTTAGTTAATTGTATTTAATTAATGTAATTTATTTAATTGTAGTGTAAGGTTAGGTGTTAGTGTAAGACAGGTTAGTTTAATTTCATAGGTAAATTTGTATTTATTTTAACTAGGTAGCTAGTAAATAGTTAATAACGATTTACTAACTAGTCTATCTAGTTAAAATAAATACAAACTTAGCTGTGAAATAAAAATAAAACCTAAGATAGCTACAATGTAACTATTAGTTATATTGTAGCTATGTTAGGGTTTATTTTATAGTTAAGTATTTCGTTTTAAATAGGAATTATTTAGGTAATAATAGTAATTTGTATTTAGATTTATTTTAATTATATTAAAGTTAGTGGGTGTTAGGGTTAGACTAAGGGTTAGGTTTAGGGGTTAATAACTTTAGTATAGTGGCGGTGACATTGGGGGCGACAGATTAGGGGTTAATAAGTGTAGGTAGGTAGCGACGACATTGGGGGCGGCAGATTAGGGGTTAATAAGTACCGGTAGGTGGCTGCGATGTCGCGGGCGGCAAATTAGGGGTTAATAAGTGTAATGTAAATGTCGGCGATGTCAGGGGCAGCAGATTAGGGGTTAATAAGTGTAATGTAGGTGGCGGCGATGTCGGGAGCGGCAGATTAGGGGTGTTTAGACTCGGGGTTTATGTTAGGGTGTTAGGTGTAAACATAAATTTTATTTCCTCATAGGAATCAAAGGGGCTGGGTTACGGATCTTTATGCTCCTTTATTGCAGATGTTAGGCTTTTTTTCAGCCGGCTTTCCCCATTGATGTCTATGGGGAAATCGTGCACGAGCAAGTAAAACCAGCTCAAAGCAGGGCTGGTATTGGCCTGCGGTATGGAGCTTAATTTTGCTCAATGCTGACATATTGCCTGCTAATGCCGGGTTTTCACAAACCTGTAATAGCAGCGCTATAGGGAGGTGAGCGGTGACAATAACTTGCAAGTTAGCACAGAGCCGCTCATAACGCAAAACTCGTAATCTAGCCAAATGTTAAATGTGTTGTTAAAAGCAAGCTGAGTTATCTCTCCCGGCATATTTATGTGTTACTTATTTTTATGTTCTGATGTATTTGGACCAAGTTAAAGTGAAGGTAAAGTTAGATCGTTCTGTAAGCACTATTCAATTTAGCACCTTTGTAAAATATACAGTCGCTAACTTATTTTCTGTGAAACATTAGCTATTTCAATAATAAAGTTCTTTTATTTTTCCCTACCGTTGCGTTACAAACTCCTCCCATGAGCCATTTCCTGATTTATGAGCTTATGACATATAGAGCGGTCCCACCCACTCTATACTTGTCTCCAAGGCTTGTGCATGGCGACCAAACCAACTGCGCATGCGCAAAATGTCTTCGCCTATCAACAATGCGCATGCGGTAATCCCAGTCTTTGTTTCAGCTTCGAGATTGTTGCCGTCTGTAGAAATAAGCCTGCTACGTAATGCTGTGTTAAAAAAAAAATTCAATAAGCATGCGCGAAACAGGGCTGCGCTTGGCTTTCCAAGGAGAGGTAACAATGCTAACGCATGCACATAGCGAAGAAGAGAGTGATGACGTAAAATGACGGCCGCCTAACGGCCAGAAAGTCAATTGGCTGGTGTAAAAACGTGACCAGCAGGTGAAAAAATAAATAAATTACGGGTTGAATTTTACGGTTGTTAGATGAGTAATAAAAATGTCGAAAACTCGGTTTAAAAATAAAATTAGAAATTTTGATGAATGAAAGTGCCATTCATTTGTGCTGAAATGTAAAGTATTACATTGCAATACAGAGAACTTTACCTTCACTTTAATACTGTTCTTGTTTCCAAAAGTACTTTATTATGGGGATTTTTAATTTATACTTTTTTTTTTATAATTCTTTTTTATTGAGGAGACATGAGCAAACAATACAACAACTTACAACAGATATATATACAGTATATATAAGTAAGAATAAATAAATTTGTTGTCAGAAGATAGGCTTATAAAACAGAGAGTTAATGAACAATCATAATCTTCTGCATACATCATGAAATTATCTAGATATGGGAAGAAAACAAATTGTAAAATCTGTGATAGTTGTTGATCCAGTATTTGACATAACAGTTTAACAATAAAAGAAAGCATTCTGATGGGAGTGCTCTATTTGAGTATAGTAATAAAACATTGCAAAACTACTCCCAGTTATGAAACTAGTGAATCTGCTCTTTTTTCCAAACTAATCAAGCCCCTCCCCCCAATAAAACAAATAATTAAACTGAACAACAGTAGGTATGATGTACACGATAAAGTAACATTTTGCATATGCTTCTTAAGGGAATAGCTCCACCCCCCAGTCATTCGACCGAAGGTACAGGAAGAAAAAGGAGAAACTAAAAGGTGCAGAGGTCACTGAGGTTTTGAATAAAAAAAACTGTGGACTCGTCGTATCATAGAAGAAATTAATTTATCAGGTAAGCATAAATTTACTTTTCTTCTATAAGATACGATGAGTCCACAGATTCATCCTTTTACTTGTAGGATACAATACCAAAGCTACAGGACACGGATGAACGGGAGGGACAAGACAGATGGTTAAACAGAAGGAACCAGAAAAAAGGAATATCCTGTGATAAAAAATCACAGGGCTCCTATAGGAGGCGCTAAAACAAATTAAGATAATGACACTGTGTATGTATAGATAAAATGCATAAAAACAACCAATCAGAAACAATGTATATGTGTGATATATACAAAGTAACAGGTGTATAAAATATGCTGATGCAACCGGCCAAGGAAAAAATAATAAAAAGTCCAGCAGATATCCTCAAATGTCCAAAGGCAGCACTCAGTCTTCACCCGAAGGGATGATAAACTTCTGTAGTAAAAAGACAAAAACAAGAACAGAGGCACCACATGTGTAGATCAATAAGAACCACTATAATTACAAAATGTGAATAGATGCAGGGTACTCACAAAGGTGATGGCACTCTGTTATGCGAATAGAGATGGGCTGGTATTCTGCAGCAAACCAGCTGGCTGATCAAAGGAATCTCCAATAGATGTAGACAGCGCTGTAGTCCAATGGCACCGAATCACTACGACAGCAGTCTTGATGGCAATGGCTCCCTCAGGCTGGAACTTCTCAAGTTTAGTGCATCAAATTGAACATGGACCGAGTAGAGGATTCTCTGAGCTTGAAATCATTGATGCTGTAATAAGAGCGATTGCACCAGGCATGCAGCTTCGCAGTTACCATTTCTTTAGAGGGTTGAGAGGTAGAAGAACACCATTCCCTTGGTTCCAGGTTATTTCAGCAAGTCTTCATTGGTTGTTAATGGGATTGCCCTTGCTGGTGTAATACACTTGTCGTGGCTCCTGTGGAATGCTTGGAGGTGGTCTGATGACAAGTGTATTACACCAGCAAGGGCAATGTCCACCAGATCTGCATACCAAGTCCTGCGTGGCCACGCAGATGCTATCAAAATCACTGAAGCTCTCTCCTGTTTGATTCTGATGATCAGACGAGGAAGGAGAGTAAATGGTGGAAACACATAAGCCAGGTTGAACGACCAAGGTACTGCTAGAGCATCTATCAGTACTGCTTGAGGATCCCTTGATCTGGACCCGTAACAAGGAAGTTTGGCATTCTGACGAGATGCTATCAGATCCAATTCTGGTGTGCCCCATTGATGAATCAATTGTGCAAACACCTCCGGATGAAGTTCCCACTCCCCCGGATGAAAAGTCTGACGACTCAGAAAATCCGCTTCCCAGTTCTCCACTCCTGGGATATAGATTGCTGATAGATGGCAAGAGTGAGCTTCTGCACATCAAATTATTTTTTTTCACCTCTTTCACTTTACCCTTCCTAGTACTTAGAGTAGGCAAAGAGAATGACTGGGGGTGGAGCTAAGGGAGGAGCTATTTAGACAGCTCTGCTGTGGTGCTCTTTGCCACTTCCTGTTAGCAGGAGGATAATATCCCACAAGTAAAGGATGAATCCGTGGACTCGTCGTATCTTATAGAAGAAAAAAAATAAAATAAACACTTTTCCTTTAAATACTATGCAGAGTCTTAGTACAGATAAGGATGAAGACCGTTTGCTTGCTACTGTTTTAAAATTTATCTGAGGTGACAGCATGAAGGACATTTGTGCTATTTTGAAAAAAAAAAACTGTTACTGTTGTAATGTGAGAAAGTATTTAACCCACTCCAGCTTTTACTTTGCAGATCTTCCCAACTTGATTAGTGAATGCTTCACTAATATGAGCTGTCACATCTGTGCAGGAAAGCGTGTCGGCATGGTACACAGTTATCTTCAAAATAAACCGCTCCATATTCAAAGGATACCATTGTGCCATTTTCACATTATAGCTCCCAAGGCAGATACCTTCCACAGCAGGGCGAGGAAGGTCCAATTTCCTATCCGTCACTTTTATCATCAAGTAGTCAGATGTAGTAGGCATGAAGATAAAGCTTGTTGGAGCATTAGCAGATCCCGTGGCAGCTGGTATAAGGGCAGATCGATCAGAGGCTGTCTCCATTGTTACTCCAGTGTTAACGACTGTTGCATCGTCAGAGGCTCGTTTTAAGCCATGTGGTTTCTTATACAGTTGTACTTGAGTTAGAAGTTCCTCTATCGATGCAGTTAGGGAGTCAAATAAAGGTGCGAGCAGATCAGCAGTAACAAGTTCCATTTTGTCAGGATATAAAAGAAGATGCGAACTATGAAAAACTATATACAGCGTGGCAGCACTAGGTCCCGCCACAGCGCCAGCCGGCTTCTATAAGTAGAAATTGATTCTCAGTAGCCAAGAGATGATAATCCTTGATCCTAAAAAGTACCCAGACACAAATATTGTCAAGGGCAATACGGATGGCTAAAGTTATGACCACCAAACAACTTAATGGGTAACAACTTAGACAGAGCAACATAAGTTAGTGGCCATCTTGGAACGCCGCCCACCGGAACCGATTTTTAATTTATACTTAACTATTTTTTGTAGTTTTATAATTACAAAATTTAGAGAATTCTCTCTTTGGGGATATATAATTTTATATCACATTACTCCTTATAATGGAGTCTTCTGATTCTGGCCCTAATCCTTCTTGGGAAGCTATTTTAAGATGTTTATTGTATACAATCTTCCTTTATGAGCTTTATTTATTTGGGGATTTTACTGTTTATGCATTTTTTCTACTTGCCTTTAGTTTTATGCTATAATGGAGCTTTCTGTTTCTGTCCTGAATCTGCCTTAGAAGCTGGGTCCCTTGATCACTTTCCTTCCCATGTAAATTATGTTTATTGCCAAGTTGCGGTATCTCCTCTAGCATATTTTGTGTGACCTATAGTATGTTTAATTATGTTGATACATTCAAACCTAATTTTGCTTTTTTGGGTAATACTGCTTCTTTTGTTTGTCCCTTACAGGGAAATTCAAAAAGTCTATGCTCCAGAAATAAAATAAAACTTCAGATTTTATTTTTAATATGCTGGCAGCTCTGCAGCCTTCATGTGAACATAAAAGGTCAGTTAAGAATTTACCTTTTACTTATGTTATTTCTGATGTTTCTTTAGAAGCTGAAGTTTACTTTCGAGGTTTAGATTTCTAAGTCTGTGGAGGTTGTGCTCTCTATTTGCTTAGATTATATAATTAATCTGTGGTTTAATCCCCTGAGGTTTTATTCCCTGTCACAGTTTCTGTTTTTTAGAAGGTACCCAGGGAGTGGTCTAGGTCAGGTTATTCATTTGTATCCTTCTGCAAGTTTATTTTTCTTCTTACCTGCCTTTGTTTAATGTGCTTTGCAATATTTATCCTGTAAGTTAAAGAGACATTCCAGTCAACATTTAAATGCACCTAGATGAATTACATCTTTCAAAAGAAACATATTTACAATATAGATTTGATGGCAAAAATGCTTATAGTAAAAGTTATCACTGTTTTAGTGTTAACATTTTTCTCTGCACGTGCACGTGAGGCATAGCTAGATATTGTCACTGCACCCACATTTGAAACAGTGCAGCTGTGCAGATCATCAGTGGGGCTTGTATTGTGTCAATAATTAACAAATTGAGTCACTACCAGACTGTACAAGCACCTTAGGCTCTCTGAGCAAGGGCTGTGTTTAAAATGCTGGTGCACAGTGCATACTTAAATACACTTTTAAAACAGCTTTAGCTTTTATTAGAAGCATTTTTGCTAATAAATGTATATTACAAAATTGCTTCTATTCAATATCGAAATACATCCATGTGGTTTCCAATTTCGGCTTGAATATCCCTTTAATGGAGCCATTTCACTTTGGCTAAGTGTTCCACCTTTTCCCTGGTAAACAGGACCTTTTGTAGGACCCATTTGTATTTAAGGTTAAAGTCCTTTTATAGAAGGTCCTTTCTGTAAGCAGATTGTTTATGTTGTTTAGATAACCTTGTTGCTGATGTTTCTGCCGTTTTAGTTGTATAGTCTTTCTGAGCAGTTTTTTGTTGACTCTGCTAGTAAGATTTTCTAGACTTTTTGGGAGTTGCCTTATTGTATTAATCTTTCATGTGTCGCTGTCTCTGTCATTATTTATACTATTGTCAAAAATATATCCTTGCAGGCCTTCCTTTAAGAATTTTATGGTTCGTCTGCTATCAGTACGTCTAACAACAAGAAAAACAGAGTGCAACACACAGATCTAAGTGTAACAATGTTTAATAAAAAAATCCAAAATGACACACTCACAAATAAAACCACAAACATATGAGGTATGTAGCTGCATAAAAACAGTCCATCCAAGTGGTAGGATCCCTCTGGCCTGTGCTAAATTGATCCATAGCTGCTCTGCACTGTCGGGGTAAAAGGTGGAGGACCTCGCTTTCCCCAGTAATCACCTCGCTCACAGAAACAACACTAGCTGGCTTTGGTATCACGCTTTATGCACATCAGCAAGGTGCACTGTTCGGTGCATCTTTATCCAGAGGCCATTTGATCTGGCTGGAGAATATCAAAAGGTTATTACTGGGAAAAGCGAGGGCTACCATTTTTTGCTTCTTCGATAGCAGCCTTTGGCAGAAAGTTCTTCAGACAATGGTTTTAGCAATTTTTCCCTGTTTTTTTTTTTATGTGTTCTTTTTATTATAGAATCTCTTCTTTATTTGGCGGGTTGTGGCTATAGTTTCGTTAAGGAAAAAATTATGTGTTTTTTTTATCTAGCCCGCCTTTTTTTCATTACTCGTGGATTCTTCACAGCTTTGGTATTGGTTTCCAGGAGTAATGGATCTGTGACTCTTACCACCTTTAATTATGCTTAACTGATAAATTTCTATCATAAGAGTCTATGAGACCCCGCCCTGTTATATTTTTTGGTGTTTTTTTTCTTTAATGACATTTTTTTGACTGGCTCCTATATTTTTTGCTCATTTTTCTTTTCCGACCTCTTTTTGCTTGGCTATATGTCAGACTAACTAACTAATACAGCTCTTTTCAAGCTGCTCAACAGCCCGCCTTCTCTTCAGCGTGTCTTGCCTGTCCCTTCGCCAAGTTCCTCAAGAGGGTAAGATTTCTACCTTGTTCAAGAGAGGAGTCTTTTTTTCGATGTGTAATTGATTATATAGGTCCTGCCTTTGTAGTTTCTACACTACATTTATCACTTTTTGCCTCTCACAGACTTAACTGTTTAGGTCCCTTTATATTGTTTTGGTCTTATATTATTTGCTCTTTTAAAGAATAACTCTGTCTGCTATTGCACTTTTAAGTTATTTTATCTTATTTTATTACTATGGAGCATTTTAGTACTATCCCCAGTAATGTGGATACTTTAGAGGTTAGATCATCCGAGCATTTATTTAAATGTGTTTTATGTAAGCTAACCCCTATTTCTCCACTAGCACATTTATGTAACTCATGTATGGATCATGCATTCTACCTAATCTAATGATATTCTTGCCTCTAAATGAGTCCGTCCTCCCTCTGTTTGTACAGCTGAAGGGAGTTCTATTAATGTTGCTCCTGGTATTAAATAATTAGTTCACTCTACTGTATCTGAGATGTTAGCAGCCATGCCTCATCCAAGTAAGTGCAAAAAAATTTAGTTTTTGACAAACAACTTTCTTTGGATTTTCCATGTACTTCTGAATCTCTTAAGATCAGAACTTCTAAACAATTTCTTGCGGACGCAGGTTCTATTTCCTCAGAACCGTCTTTTGAGGGAGAAGTTCTGTCTTTTCATCAGGAGTCAGTCACAGAACTAGATACAGATTCCTCCTAATTTATGTTTAAGACTGAACATCTTAGAGCTCTGTTAAAAGAGGTATTAGTTACTTAAGGGGTACAGGCTTCTAAGCCTCCTGAAGAAAAAATCATTAAGCAATTGGATTTAATTTTCTAACCGTCTGTCAAATCCCCAGAGGTTTTTCCTTTTCCTAAGGCAATAACAGAAATTATCTCCAAAGAATAGTCTAAACCAGGGGCTCCTTTTAATCTAACATCTGCATTTACAAAAGATGTTTCCTTTATCTACGGCAATCTTGGAGGTTTGGGAAGCAATTGCTAAAGTGGATGGAGCCATTTCCACTCTTAAAAAGGACTACTATTTCTTTAGAAGACAGTACTTCATTTAAAGACCCTATGGACAGAAAATTTGAGTATTTTCACAGGAAGGCTTTCATTAAGCGAGTTATTTGTTCAACCCTAGTATTAGTAATGCTTGTGTTGCAGCAGCCTCTACTCTTTGATGTGATAATCTGACCTTTCATCAGATGATTATGTTGAGGAAGATGCTATTATCAAGCTAAATGACAAAAACGTGGCTTTATTAGTTTTGACAAGGAGATTGTTGTGGCTTAAATCTTGGTCTTAAATTAAATTAAGGTAATAGGATTGAGCTGGCATTCTATTGGCTGATTGGAACAGCCAATAGAATGCCAGCTCAATCCCATTGGCTGATTGGATCAGCCAATAGGATTGAACTTCAATCCTATTGGCTGATTGCATCAGCCAATAGGATTTCTCCTACCTTAATTCCGATTGGCTGATAGAATTCTATCAGCCAATCAGAATTGAAGCGACGCCATCTTGGATGACGTCACTTAAAGGAACCTTCATTCTTCAGCCGCCGTGGAAAGAAGAGGATGCTCCGCGTCGGATGTCTTGAAGATGGACCCACTCCGCGGCGGATGGATGAAGATAGAAGATGCCGTCTGGATGAAGACTTCTGCCCGTCTGGAGGACCACTTCGCCCGGCTTGGATGAAGACTTCTCCAGGCTTCGTTGAGGACTTCGGACCGGTTGGATGAAGACTTCTCCCGGTAAGGTGATCTTCAAGGGGTTAGTGTTAGGTTTTTTTAAGGGGGTATTGGGTGGGTTTTAGAGTAGGGTTGGTTGTGTGGGTGGTGGGTTTTAATGTTGGGGGGATTTGTAATTTTTTTTACAGGTAAAAGAGCTGATTACTTTGGGGCAATGCCCCGCAAAGGCCCTTTTAAGGGCTATTTGTAATTTAGTGTAGGGTAGGGCTTTTTTTTTATTTTTTATTTTGTTAGGGGGATTAGATTAGGTGTAATTAGTTTAAAAATCTTGTAATTTGTTTATTATTTTCTGTAATTTAGTGTTTTTTTTGTACTTTAGCTAATTTTATTTAATTTTATTTAATTGTATTTAATTTAGGGAATTAATTTAATTATAGTGTAGTGTTAGGTGTTAGTGTAACTTAGGTTAGGTTTTATTTTACAGGTAAATTTGTTTTTATTTTAGCTAGGTAGTTTATTAAATAGTTAATAACTATTTAGTAACTATTCTACCTAGTTAAAATAAATACAAACTTGCCTGTAAACTAAAAATGAACCCTAAGCTAGATACAATGTAACTATTAGTTATATTGTAGCTAGTTTAGGGTTTATTTTACAGGTAAGTATTTAGTTTTAAATAGGAATAATAAAAGTTAGGGGGGGTTTAGGGTTAGGGTCAGACTTAGGGTCAGGTTTAGGGGTTAATAACTTTATTATAGTGGCGGCAAAGTTAGGGGGCGGCAGATTAGGGGTTAATAAATGTAGGTAGGTTGCAGCGACATTGGGGGCGGCAGATTAGGGGTTAATAAATATAATGTAGGTGTCGGCGATGTTGGGGGCAGCAGATTAGGGGTACATAAGTATAATGTAGGTGGCGACGGTGTCCGAAACGGCAGATCAGCGGTTAATAATATAATGTAGGTGTCTGCGATGTCGGGAGCAGCAGATTAGGGGTTAATAAGTGTAAGATTAGGGGTATTTAGACTCGGGTTCATGTTAGAGTGTTAGGTGTAGACATAACTTTTATTTCCCCATAGGAATCAATGGGGCTGCGTTAGGAGCTAAACGCTGCTTTTTTGCAGGTGTTAGACTTTTTTACAGCCGCCTCTCCCCGTTGATTCCTATGGGGAAATCGTGCACAAGCACGTTTCCCCAGCTCACCGCTAACATAAGCAGCGATGGTATTGGAGTGAGATGTGGAGCAAAATTTTGCTCAACGCTCACTTTTTGTCTGTTAATGCCGGGTTTGTAAAAACCCGTAATACCAGGGCTGTCTGTAAGTGAGCGGTGAGCATAAACTGCTTGTTAGCACCGCATAGCCTCTAACGCAAAACTCGTAATCTAGCCGTTTGTCTTTCTCACTGAAATTATTTGCATACTGCTTATGTCATAACATAAATGGTTGTAAAATCTTCTCTGAGATCCCCTTTGTTAAGAAACAGCAGACATGCATGGCATTGCAATTAGTTTTCCTTCTAATGGCAGTAAGAGTCCACAAATTAGTTAATTACCTATGGGAAATACTTCACCTTGCCATCAGGAGGAGGCAAACACACCCCAAACAAAGCATTCAATATCCCTCACACTTCCCCTACCCTCTCAGTAGTTCTTTGCCTCATTTCATGGAGGTAGTTTAGAGACAGGTGCTGTGCTGAAGATTTAAGTTTTAATGTCTTCAATGGATTGTTTCCTGCAAGAGAGGACAGGCAAATTGATAGACACAAGACTCTACTAAGAGAATTATATGGTAACTGTGTGCTCCTGGTTCCCACGCCTCCTCCAGAAATTCGAGCAATTCTCCCTTTACAGACAAGCAGTGTAACACTGATTTTTTCTGTATATCAGGACCCAGACTAGATGAAGCCTCTGACTGGATAAGTCCCTGGGTTTCCCTCTCTCCCCCCTTAATGACTTGTTGCCTAGTTTGTGGGGTTGTGGGCACTAAGACAGGGAAGGGGATGCTAATTTATCACTCTTTATGCTGAGTAACCTCCAGTGGGGGTGGGCAGTAACGAGAATGTTCTTTATTCAGCACACAGTATGTTAGGACACTTCTAGTGAAGGTGGACAGTGTGTAAGTCATTTACCAAAAACAGCATCGGCTCCTACTTAGAACAGGGTCAATAGGAAACCATTGTACGCTATTTAGCAATATTTGTGGTTGTTTTTCAGGGCATCCGGTGGAGTCCTTTTTACAGTAAGGCTGTGGCAGGCTACAAGGGGGCTCACCTATATCACGGTCATTAGGACGCCCTGGTTAGAACGAAGCCTGACATTACAGGCACATTTTTTGTGATAGAGGAGTGCCTGAGCAGAGCGGGAGCCGTGCTGTCGTCACACATAGAACTGCGCGCAGCGAACTGATTCATTCAGAGAGTGGATCGGCAGCACACCGAGTGTCTTCCAGGAGAGACATCCCAAACTCAAACATTAAAGGGACATAAAACCCAAAAATGTCCTTTCATGGTTCAGATAGAACATACAATTTTAAACAACTTTCTAATTTACTTCTATTATCAAATTGTCATTAGCTTGTTCCAAGGCGAGTCACCACCTAGGAGCAGCCTCTTTTAGTCCAGTTGTGCTTTTCACAGAGGAAAAGTTACCTGAAGTATATCAGTCTGATCCCGCCAAGTAAGGTCAGTCCAGCCCCAAAATGCCAGGCAATTCTCCTTTGAACAAGGAACATGACAACCCCAGACGATCGTTTCAGCCTTCTGTGGGCCTCGACAGTGAGGTGCAGCCATATTCCTCTAAGCACACTGGGCAAGGAGTCCACGTCTGGTTTCCCCTATCACCCTTAGGGAGACCTCCCCAGGGTCATAATACAAATACAATCAAAGAGAGAAGCGAGATACCAGGAACGAACAACAGCTCATTAGCTTGTTCTATGGCGAGTTACCACCATGGAGCAGCTTCTTTTAGCCCGGTTGTGCCTTTCACAGTGGAAAATTTCCTGAAGTATATCAGTCTAATCCGACCAAGTAAGGTCAGTCCAGCCCCGAAATACTAAGCTATTGTCCTCTGAACAAGGAACATGACAACCCCAGATGATCATTTCGGTCATTGAACATGGTGACTCGACATAGAACAAACTAATGAGCTGTTGTTCGTTCCTGGTAGAGCGCTTCTCTCTTTGTAAACATTCGTATTATTACCCTGGGGGTCTTCCTGAGGGTGATGGGGGAAACCAGACGTGGACTCCTTGCCCTTTATGCTTAGAGGAATATGGCTGCACCTCACTGACGAGGCCCACAGAAGACTGAAAAGATTGTCTGAGGTTGTCATGTTCCTTGTTCAAAGTAGAATTGCCTGGGATTTCGGGGCTGGACTGACCTTACTTGGTGGGATCAGACTGATATACTTCAGGAAAGTTTTCCTCTGTGAAAAGCGCAACTGGACTAAAAGAGGCTGCTCCTAGGTGGTGACTCGACATAGAACAAGCTAATGAGCTGTTGTTCGTTCCTGGTAGAGCATTTCCCTCTTTGTATGCATGAGTCCAATAAATATTTGCTTTGTAAATTGAACAGTGTGTGCCCCACAGCTCAATTATGTAATTTATGCCTTATTTCTGTACTGCAGTCTCATTCTAGTGGGCTTAGTACTCAAACACCTGCACTTCCTCAATCAGCCCAGGTTAACCCTGTAACCCCTGTGACATCACAGGATTCAGTTATCCCTGATATGCCTGTATTGCAGCCTCAATCTATCTCCCCATGTTACTCACATGCAGTACCCTGCAACCCGTTCCTCAGACATCCTCAGGGGTTACCTGAACCTAAACAAACTGAGGAAACAAGGGTTCTCAAACTGGATATCGTGTTTAAACCTACTGTTTGTTAAAGACCCCTGAAGTGTTCCCAGTTCCCTCTTTAATTGCAGACATTTCTAAAGAATGGGAGAAACTGGGTGTCCCCTTCGCCAAGTTTTAAGAAAATGTTTCTGGTTCTGAATTCTCATTTGGTGGTGTGGAGTACGGTTCCACAGGTAGACGGTGCTATCTTCACTATAGCAAAATATACTACTATCCCTCTAGAGGATATTACTTCCTTTAAGGATCCTATAGACAGAAAGATAGAGGGATACCTGAGAAAGACACTTCTTCAAGTGGGTTTACTCTTTCAGTCTGCTGCAGGTATTGCGGCAGTGGTGGAGCTGCCCCCTTCTGGTGTGACTCCCTATCTGAGTTATTTTTGGTCGAGTCTCCTTAAGAGGATATGCGGGACTGCATTTGGGCCCTTAAGACGGTCAACTCCTTCATTTCTGATGTAATTATCCAAATCATTTGCCTCAATGCTAAGACATGGTTTTACTGTACTCACCAGAAGGCCTCTCTGGCTAAAATCCTGGTAAGCAGACATGGTTTCCAAGTTTCCAAGGCTGTTAAAGGTAAAAATTTATTTGGACAAGGTTTAGATATTATTATTTTGACCGTCACTGGAGTTAAGGGGGATTTCTACCACAGGACAAGAAAGCTAAAGGGCCTCCTACAGGGAATTTTCACCTCTTTCGTCAGAACAGGACACAGGGGACCACATCTTCCAAGTCGGATCAATCCAGGAGTACCTGGAAGCTGAAACCGGCGTGGAGCAAGAATAAGCAGCCCAAATCGACCCCTGAAAACAAGTCTGCATGAAAGGTTGGCCCCTGACCTGGGCTCAGTTCAAGTAGGGGGCAGATTATCTTAATTCCAGGAAGTGTGGGCTCAGTCAGATCAGGACTCCTGGGTTCTGGTCGTCATATCTCTTGGTTAAAGAATAGATTTTCGGTCTCGCCCTCCATGGGGAAGATTCTTCCTCTTAAGGGTTCCGGGAAGACAGAAGAAAAGGAAGGCTTTCCTGAAGTGTGTAGAGGACTTCTTAACCATGGGAGTTATTGTCCCAGTTCCCTGGTCAGAAAGGGGAAGAAGGCTTTATTTAAATCTCTTTATAATTCCCAAGAAAGAGGGAACCTTTTATCCCATTCTAGACCTAAAGTGTCTAAACAAATTCTTGAGGGTTCCTTCGTTCAAGATGGAAACCATCAGGTCCATCCTTACTCTAGTCCAGGAGGGACAGTTTATGACCACCATAGATCTAGAGGATGCATACCTTCAAATCCCAATTCATTGTGATCTTCATCAATTCCTTTGTTTTGCCTTCTTGTATGTATGTATTGGGTACTTGTAAAGCGCGGCTAATCACCCATAAGGGTCTCAAGGCGCTGCTCATTTTATCAACCTTGGAAGGATGAAAGGCTGAGTGGACCTTGCCGGGGATCGAACCTGTAACCCTTGGGTTGCTACAGAGCTCAGCCGCCTTGCTTTAAGCATGCTGAGCTATCTGTCCAGCGTGGACAATCACTTTTAGTTCATAGCTCTCCCATTTGGCTTAACTATAGTTCCAGAGATCTTTACAAAAGTTCTAGGAGTCCTTCTTGTGGTAGTCAGATTGCAAGGTATTGCTGTGGTGCCATACTTGGACGACATCTTGGTTCAAGGGCCATCTTTACATTTAACAGGCTCTCACAGAGAAGCTATATTGGTATCTTCATTCACATGGCTGGAAGGTGAATCTGGAAAAGAGCTCCCTCCTTCTAAACACAAGAGTTGTCTAGGAACCATAATAGATTCTGTCCACATGAGCATCTACCTCACGGATCAGTGAAGTGAGAAGCTTCAGGCTGCCTTTATTCTTCAGAACACTCCTCTGCCTTCGGTAGCTCAATGCATGGAGGCGGCTTAGGATACTATTCTGCTTGCTCGCTTTCATCTGAGACCTCTGTTATGTATGCTCAGTCAATGGAAGGGAAATTACTTAGACCTGTCCCAGGTAGTCTGTCTGGATCCAGTGACAAGCGAGCCTCTCTCCTGGTGGATGTCTATAAGACCTGTGCTCTAGGGTATGTGCTTTCTACACCCATCTTGGTAGATCTTAACAACACATGCGACTTTGACAGGTTGGGGCACTGTATGGGGTCCTCTGAGAGCTCAAAAGGGACCTGGCATCAATTGGAAGCAAAGCTTCCTATCAACATTCTGGAACGGAGGACCATGTTCAATGCTCTACAGTTGTGGCCTTAGTTGCGTTCAGTCTGTTTTATCGGATTCCAATAGGACAACATCACTACAGTGGCCTATGTCAATCACTAGGGAGGAACTTGCAGTTCTCTGATGATGCAGGAAGTCTCTTGTATCATTTTGTGGGCAGAAACATATCAAATATCAGCTATCCACATCCCAGGTGTGGACAATTGGTAAACAGATTTTCTAAGCAGACAAAGGGGCCGATTTATTAACCCCCATATGGTACCGAATGCACCTGTTTTCCACACAAGCCTTCTTAAGACCAATGCTCCTTAACTCTTCAACCACCTCTGAGGCGGCGTACAGCAATCCGCCCGATTGCATATGATCGGGTTGATTGACACCCCTGATTGGCCGCGAATGTGCAGGGGGCGGCATTGCACAAGCATTTCTAGTGAAATGCTTGTGCAATGATAAATGCTGACAGTGTATGCTGTCCGCACATTGATAATTCGGCCCCAAAATCTGCACTCGTGGAATGGTCACTATATCAAGAGGTGTTTTAAAAGATCACCTGAAGGTGGGGGTGTCCGGAAATATATCTGATGGCTTTCTGTCTCAACACCAAACTGCCAGGATACAAATTGAGGTCCATAGATGCTCAGGCGGAGTTGGTGGATGCTTTAGCAGTTCCATTGCACTTCAATATAGCTCTTTCCTCTAATTCTTCTTTTTCCTCAAGTTATTGCTCGAATCAAACAGGAGGGAATTTCAGCAATCCTGCTAGCTCTAGTGTGGCCACGTTGGACTTGGAATGCGGATCTAGTGAGAATGTCATCTGCCCCTCCATGGCAGTTGCCTCAGAGGCCAGACCTTCTAGAGCAGGGTCCTTTCTTTTATCAAAATCTAGATTCTCTGAGGCTGACTACTTGGCGATTAAAAGCTTAGTTTCGTCTCAGAGAGGTTTCTCTAAGAAGGTTATTAATACTTTGGTTCAGGCCAGTAAACCTGTTATCAGGCGTATTTACCATAAGATTCCGCATATCCTGCAATTTCTTCAGGATGGTTTAGAGAAGGGCCTGTCGGCTAGCTCTCTGAAGGATCATATTTCTGCTCTGTTTTGTAACATTAGAAGTTGTCTCAGTTGCCAGATGTTCAGTCCTTTGTTCATGCTATTGTTAGAATTAGACATGTTTAAGCCTGTTGCTCCTCCATGGAGCCTTAATCTTGTTCATAAGAGTTCTTCAACAGGCTCCATTTGAGCCTATGCATTATATGGATATTAAACATTTAACTTGGAAAGTTGTGTTTGTTAGCGGTCTCTTCTGCTCATAAAGTTCTGAATTTTCTGCCCTTTAATGTGACCCACCTTTTCTGATTTTTCATGCAGATAAGGCTGCTCTGGGGACAAAGATGGGATTTTTACCTAAGGTTACAATATTAATTAGGAAATTGTTGTCCATCTCTTTGTCCCAATCTTTCTACCTCTAAGGAGAGACTGTTATATAATTTGGACGTGGTTAGAGCTTTAGTTCTAGCTTCATGCTACCAAAGAATTTTGCCAATCATCTTTCTTACTTGTCCAGCATTCTGATAAGCGCAAGGGTCAGAAAGCAACTGCTGTTACCCTTTCCTTCTGGCTCCAATGTTTGATTTGCATGCCATATATAGAAGTTGAACCAGCAATAGTAAGTCCAGCACACAGGTATGCCTGCACGTCGCAGTGGGCAACAGGGTTACAGGGAGCATTTCGGGAAACATCCCTTAATCATGCTAACATATAAACTGAACATGATCACAATTTATAGCAAAGCACCACTAGATGGCGCTAAAACCACTTTGAGCAATTAACCCTTAAAGATTAGATAGAAAACCTAAAGGCAAAACATCTGTTTACGCCGGGGTTAGGTTCCAGAAGCAATGGTTGTAAATCGAAACCATTGTAAATTGAAACCCAGTTTATAATGTAAGTCAATGGGAAGTGAGGGAGATAGGTTCCAGGCCCCTCTCAAAATTTTCATAAGTTACACCTAATACATTATTTTTAAAGCTTTACTTTAAGTGCTAAACAGCATTATAAACCTAATAAAATAATCACACAACACAGAATATATAATTTAACTAAGTTAAATGAACAAAAACATTTGCTAAACAGCATTATAAACCTAATAAAATAATCACAACACAGACTTCACTTGCATTTTTCTGCAAACAGTTCTTTCTATGCATTCCAATCTGGACTGATTTATAGACAGGAAGATCTTGTTCCTTTGAAATCTGCTCGATAGCTCAGGTCTGGTTAAAATGATTAATTTCAACTTGCTTGGCTTTGCTGCAACACAAGCGGGCAGCTCCACCTATTGGCTATTTTAATAAATGCACTGCTTCTCAATAGCAGTCACATGACTGGAAAAAAAGGTTGTTATTCTGAAACGGTGTAAATTGAACCGTTGTAAAATGAGGGCCACCTGTATATATATATATATATATATATATATATATATATATATATATACACATTTTTTTTTTTAAATGGTTAAAAAAATTACAAGAATTACAAAGATTACAAAAGTTACAGATTTACATAGTAACACTGGAATGTCCATCAACAGTAAAATCAATCGTATTGTAAGACAAGTAACACCTTTATTATTGTTACAATACTATACAAGCACAAAAGACAGCAATTTAAATCTAGATTTACAATATACAATTCCACATGTTAAATACCAGATAATTGTAATCTTATTACTCTACAAGAAAACTGATAAGTCCCAGTCCCTATTCATTCCAACTGATTGTAATGTACCTAATTCATGAATCCAAAATGCTTCCTTAAGCATAAGCTCTATATCTCCCCATGTAGTTTAGGTATATGATCAATTATTTGAAACTGAAGTTGGTTAATGGCATGATTTTTTTGCAGATAAATTATAGGCAACTGGAGCTTTTAGAATTTTTGTTCGAATAGAACTTTTATATACTATTATCCTGTCGCGTATACATCTAGTGGTTTCACCCAAATAGCTCCGCCCACATGGGCACTTGATCAAATAAATAACGTATTGGGTATTGCATGTATAATATCCTTTTATTTGGTACTTTTTGCCGTTACTAGAATGGTAAAATACTGAGCCTTTAATTAAATTACTACAACAGGAGCAATTCAAACATGGAAAGCATCCTGTTAGTAGTAGTAATATAACTCTGGATTTTACCATTACTAGGGCCTATATCAGCTTTAATTAAATGATCAGGAAGATTTCTACCTCACTTATAAGCTGGCATGGGCAAATTCTTGAATTCTAAAATGTCAGGGTTACATTGGGTTAAAAGATTCCAATGTTTCTTAACAATTTTTTGGATCAAAGGACTAAGGGAATTAT
This sequence comes from Bombina bombina, assembly GCF_027579735.1. NCBI lineage: Eukaryota > Metazoa > Chordata > Amphibia > Anura > Bombinatoridae > Bombina > Bombina bombina. The sequence goes on along the minus strand of NC_069501.1, from coordinate 538,888,327 downwards.
ACTCCGTGACAAAGGCTATACGTGCATTACCATCATTTTTATCATTCTTAATTTTAGGTTTCAATAACCCTTCTCTTGGAATAGATAGAACTGATGCTCTTTATTGTTCAAAGATGATGGATAGCCTCGTTCTATGAATCTAGTTCCAATACTTTGCAGTCTATTTTCTACCACGCTTTCATCTGATACTATACGTCTAACTCTCAATAATTGACTGTGAGGCAGAGAATTAATTAAGGCTGGTGAATGAGCACTATCATAACATAGGAGACTATTAAGGTCTGTACTTTTTCTAAACAGATCAGTTTTAAGTGTGCATCCTGTTTTAAAGGGACACTCAAGTCAAAATTAAACTTCATGATTCAGATACAGCATGCAATTTTAAACAACTTTCCAATTTACTTCCATTAACAAAACGTGCACAGTCTTTTTATATTTACACTTTTTGAGTCACCAACTCCTACTGAGCATGTGCAAGAATTCACAGCATATATGTATATGCATTTGTGATTGGCTGATGGCTGTCACATGATACAGGGGGAGTGGAAATAGACACATTTTGCAATTTATTTAACAAAAATCTACTACTTATTTGAAGTTCAGACTAAGTGCTATTGCATTGTCTTCTTATCATGCATTTGTTGATTATGCAAATCTACAGTGTTGACTGGTCCTTTAATGATTTTAGTATCCAAAAATTCAATGGAATCCTCATTCTAGGTTAATTTAAACTTAATATGACTGGTGGCTGAGTTTAAGTAATCAAAAAAAGCCATAAGGGTTCCAACATCGCCCAGCCAAATGCAGAAGATATCGTCAATGTAGCGCCACCAACTGGCGCCACACTGAACAAACCATTTGTTAGAGAAGACAAATCTTTCGTCAAACATGATCATAAAAATATTGGCATAATTTGGGGCGACGTTGGAACCCATGGCTGTACCTTGAATTTGCAAATATTAATTATCTTCAAAAAGAAAATAGTTACAATAAAGAACCATTTCTAATAGCTGTAACAAGAAATCTACTTGAACCTTGTTAAAGTTCCTGTCATTACACAGAACTGATTTAACTGCACCAAGCCCACTAGCATGTGTTATAGATGTATAAAGACTTTCCATGTCAAGACTATACAAAATAAATGTATCAGTTCCTTAAATCTGACCCTTTAAGGAACTGGCGGCAAGGCCCTTACCCAGACCATCTTGAAGAAAAGAATCCAGAATGATGGATACCCTAATCTTGTGCTAGGGATATCCACGTTCCTCACACCAGGATAAATAGTTCCTCCACACCTTATGATAGATGTGCCCAGTGACCGGTTTCCTGGCCTGAATGAGAGTATCAATCACTCTCTCCGAGAACCCTCTCTTTGCCAAGACTAGGCGTTCAATCCCCATGCAGTCAGCCTCAGAGAATCAAGATTTTGGTGGAGAAAGGGACACTGAACCAGCATATCTCTGCGACAGGGTAATCTCCATAGAGGAGATGACAACATTCCCACCAGATTCGCAAACCACGTCCTCCGTGGCCACAACGGAGCAATCAGAATAATTGAAGCTTGCTCCTGTTTGATGCGGGAGTAGTAAGAAGTGAATACAGCGCCAACAAGAGGCCAAGGGATAAATATACTCACAGAGAGATAAAAGAAGATTATTTAATGAACCATGTTAAAAAGCATCAGTAATAAAAGACTATATATAAAAAATGTAAAAAGCACATATAAATAAAATTACAAATACAGGAATATCTTACAGAAGCGGCTCAAAGGGCCAAAGCTGATAATTACAATAAAAACAGAGGTAATAACAGGTGATCAGTGTGAGTGGTACACCAGAATAAGAGTGTATACTAATAAAACAGGATTAGCCTAAGTACAACTGTAGCAAGTGCATCAAGCAAAAAACTAATAAACAATAATACAAACAATAGTGTTCAAAATTAGTGTTACAAAAATAGTGTTACAAAAAATAGAAAAATGCACTGCAGTGCAAAAAAAGGGGGGTAGCAAAATAATTGTATAGATACAATCAAATAGTGAGTGAGTGCAAATGGATATAAAAATGCTAGCTACTTAATCCAGTGAGGTTAAGATATAATTAAATAAAATACACAATATGCAATAACATAAAAAATAAAATACACAATATGCAATAACATAAAAAATAAAATATAAAATATAATCCAAAAAAGTATTCAAAAAGTTGATCAACAAATGTTAGTGAAGAACAAAAAAAAAGTCAATCAAAACAAAAAAATGGAAAAAATGGGTGATGAAAAGCAAGGTGAAAGTGAGGAAATTGATTCCTTCCAATGTTAGTTACTTTAACAGATCCAAATTCCTGAGTGTGGTTGCTGAAGTAGCTGATTGGATCCTAGCACCTGTCAGCTGCTCCTATAGTATCCTAAAAAGTGTCCCAATATGTCAACGCGTTTCTGCCCTCAAAAAAGGGCCTTTCTCAAGACTAGCACCTAGTCTTGAGAAAGGCCCTTTTTTGAGGGCAGAAACGCGTTGACATATTGGGACACTTTTTAGGATACTATAGGAGCAGCTGACAGGTGCTAGGATCCAATCAGCTACTTCAGCAACCACACTCAGGAATTTGGATCTGTTAAAGTAACTAACATTGGAAGGAATCAATTTCCTCACTTTCACCTTGCTTTTCATCACCCATTTTTTCCATTTTTTTGTTTTGATTGACTTTTTTTTTGTTCTTCACTAACATTTGTTGATCAACTTTTTGAATACTTTTTTGGATTATATTTTATATTTTATTTTTTATGTTATTGCATATTGTGTATTTTATTTTTTATGTTATTGCATATTGTGTATTTTATTTAATTATATCTTAACCTCACTGGATTAAGTAGCTAGCATTTTTATATCCATTTGCACTCACTCACTATTTGATTGTATCTATACAATTATTTTGCTACCCCCCTTTTTTTGCACTGCAGTGCATTTTTCTATTTTTTGTAACACTATTTTTGTAACACTAATTTTGAACACTATTGTTTGTATTATTGTTTATTAGTTTTTTGCTTGATGCACTTGCTACAGTTGTACTTAGGCTAATCCTGCTTTATTAGTATACACTCTTATTCTGGTGTACCACTCACACTGATCACCTGTTATTACCTCTGTTTTTATTGTAATTATCAGCTTTGGCCCTTTGAGCCGCTTCTGTAAGATATTCCTGTATTTGTAATTTTATTTATATGTGCTTTTTACATTTTTTATATATAGTCTTTTATTACTGATGCTTTTTAACATGGTTCATTAAATAATCTTCTTTTATCTCTCTGTGAGTATATTTATCCCTTGGCCTCTTGTTGGCGCTGTATTCACTTCTTACTACTTGTGCATATTTTTTGGAGGTTGGTTAGGATCTCTGTTTGGATACAGCTTGGGGATTACCTTAGCGCTTGTACACACACCCTTTTTTCCTGTTTGATGCGGGCCACCACTCAATCTAATTTTTTATCCATTGGATCTTTGAACGACGAACTATCCTCTAGGGGAATAGTCGTACACTTAGCAAGTGTGGAGATAGCACCATCCACCATAGGAATGGCCCCCCCATTAGCTCGATCTGAGAGTCCGGAATGGGGAACAGCTTTTTAAAAGAGATAGAGGGAGAAAAGGACGAGCTAAGTTTCTCCCACTTACTCTAAATAATAGTAGACATCTTCATGGGACTGGGAAGGTCTGAGGCACCACCCTGTCCTCGTAAACCCTATCTAGCTTAGGGATTGAAGGTTCTTCCGGGAGTTTCGATTCCGGAACCCCCAACGTAGCAAGCACTTCTTTCAGTAAAAAGCGCAAATGCTCTTAAACTTAAAATTTGGCTCCTCCGCAGCCAGAGGTCTAGAAGACGCTGATTCTGTCCCAGAGAGAGCGCCCTCCGAAGAGTCAGAGACGTCCCCATCAGTGGATAATCTATCAGAGACATCCAACGGAGTAGATGACCCCTGAGACGGAAGGCTATGTCTTTCCCTTCGCTTGTGCTTCGCAGGACGTGGTAAGGCATGGAAGGCCTCAGAAACCGCTGTTTGCAACTGGGCAGCGAAATCTGGCGGCCAAGAGGCCCCTTCCGCAGGGGGATCACTAGGGCCCTGGGGAGCTGTATGTGTAATTGGAGATGAATGTAGGGAATGCACCTCGCGGGACGGAGAGCCCTCAGAGGTGGATGGCTCAGTAGTACTAAATATGTTATTCTTTTTAGATATTGCAATCTTATCAAAGCTTGTGGAACACAGTTGAGCAGGCAGGTCAACCTGCACATCCTCAGAATAAACACAGGTATTAGGTTTAATTAAAGAGGGAGTATCCTCTAACATATCAGAGTCCTCCATAGCTTACGCCTTTAATACAGACTAGAAAGATTAAGTGGCACCTTTATACATCAATGGCCGGGGCACTCACCACCTCCTATGATCCAGCCCACAGAGAAACTGTTACTTCTCCCGCAAAGGCCATTCAGAAAAGAGGAAGTTGAAGAGGCCACACCTGGTCACATGGAGTGACATGCAGGACCGCCCCTGCACTATAGAGATAACACGCCAAAAAAAAAGGCTGTGCCGATCTACACCTGACTGTTCACACATTGCTAGAGCCTCATCTCACATATGACGCAGCATCAAACATAATAAAGATATTATGCATAAATCCCCCCCTGTTCAATAATCCCCCTTCCAGGGATATTAACCCTTGATTCTATGCAGATAAAAGGAGACACACTGTGACCCTATCTTCTTGCGTATATGTGTATAAATGAAAACGATCTTACCATGGAACAGGAACACGGCCCTTCAAGTATGACAGGTAAGTAGCATCGCTCCTGACATGGACTTGAGTGCATAAAGCAAGCAGCGAAACTCGTCAACGCTGATTGCTTAACCCCTTAAGGACCAGCGACGTACCCTGTATGTCGCTGGCCTTTTTTTGGGACTTGATTGTTTTATATCGCGATCTTGCCACCAGCTTTGAGACTGCTCTATTCCACAAAGCCTGCTGGAGGGAGGACATTAATAGCGTGTTCTTGCTAGACTTGTGCTATTATGTCCTGAAAAAACCCTTAACGACCAGTGACATACAGGGTACATTGTGGTCATTAAGAGGTTAAGGAGCTGTTAATCATGAGTCAGGATGGTTTCGCAGAAAGACTCTCCCTGCATCTCCGGACTCTAACTTTTACCCATGCTCTCACTGAGAGGCTGACAAGGTTACTTAAAACTCCAGTCCCATTTCGAAGAGTACTACCCTCCATAAGAGACTACTCCAATCTTCCGACACTTGCCTGCCAACCTCCTGTGACGAAAGGCAAAGAATGACTGGGGGATGAGGGGAGTGGGGGAGGTATTTAAGCTCTTGGCTGGGGTGTCTTTGCCTCCTCCTGGTGGCCAGGTTCTTAATTCTCACAAGTACTGAATGAAGCAGTGGACTCTCCTCCCATTAAGATGGAAATAGACTGCAAGATATGGAAACTAGATTCATAGAACGAGGCTATCCATCATCTTTGATCAATAAAGAGAGCATCAGTTCTATCTATTCCAAGAGAAGGGTTATTGAAACCTAAAATTAAGAATGATAAAAATGATGGTAAGGCGCGTATAGCCTTCGGAGTATAATTCCCTTAGTCCTTCGATCCAAAAAATTGTTAAGAAACATTGGAATCTTTTAACCCAATGTAACCCTGACATTCTAGAATTCCAGAATTTGCCCATGCCAGCTTATAAACGAGGTAGAAATCTTCATGATCATTTAATTAAAGCTGATATAGGCCCTAGTAATGGTAAAATCCAGAGTTATATTACTACTACTAACAAAGGAGGTTTTCCATGTTTGAATTGCTCCTGTTGTAGTTATTTAATTATAGGCTCAGTATCTTACCATTCTAGTAACAGCAAAAAGGACCAAATTTGATTAAGTGCTCATGTGGGCGGAGCTATGTGGGTGAAACCACTAGATGTATACACGACAGGATAATAGAACATAAAAGTTCTATTCGAACAAAAATTCTAAAAGCTCCTGTTTGCAAAAAAATCATGCCATTAACCAACTTCGGTTTCAAATAATTGATCATATACCTAAACTACGTAGGGGGGAGATAGAGAGCTTATGCTTAAACAAAGGGAAGCATTTTGGATTCATGAATTGGGAACATTACAACCAGTTGAAATGAATAGGGACTGGGATTTATCAGTTTTCTTGTAGAGTAATAAGATTACAATTATCTGGTATTTAACATGTGGAATTGTATATTGTAAATCTAGATTTAAATTGATGTCTTTTGTGCTTTGATAGTATTGTAATAATATTATAGGTGTTACTTGTGTTATTATATGATTGATTTTACCGTTGATGTTAAATTGATGGACATTCCAGTGTTACTATGTAAATTTGTAACTTTTGTAATCTTTGTAATTCTTGTAACCATTGAAATTCTTTTTTGAATATATACATATATATATATATATATATATATATATATATATATATATATATATATATATATATATTTATACATATATCAGATGTTTTGCCTTTAAGTTGAGTATGAATTAGTCTTTTATATCTAATCTTTAAGGGTTAATTGCTCAAAGTGGTTTTACCGCCATCTAGTGGTGCTTTACTATAAATTGTGATCATGTTCAGTTTATATGTTAGCATGATTAAGGGATGTTGCCCGAAATGTTGCTGCCTGTAACACTGTGGTTTTAAATTGATAAACCATTAATTGCTTTATGCTGTCACATCCTTTACTGTTTGGAATATATAGAAGTTGACCAGCAGCCTCCATCCCAGATTACGGCACATTCTAGCCATGCGGTTTCTTCTTCCTGGGCCTTCAAAAATGAGGCTTCAGTTGAACAGATTTGTAAGGCTGTTACTTGGTCCTCATTGCATACTTTCACAAAAAAGTTATGTTTTTTTGCCTCAGCGGAGACATCTTTTGGGAGAAAGATTCTTCAAGGGGTGATGTCTAGTGCTCAAGACTGACTCCTCTACCTTTCCCTCCCTATTCATTTTGTGTCCTCCACAGCTTTGTTTAGGGTGTCTTTGCCTCGTCCTGGTGGCAAGGTGAAGAATTTCCCATAGGTAATGAATGAATGAATTTATGGACTCTCACTGCCAAGAAAGAAAACAATTTATCAGGTAAATATAAATTATGTTTATGGCTGTGCAGCACACTTGAGATTCCTGGCTGTGAAGGGTTTAATCAGTTAGCAGGTAAGGTTATTTGTTTGCTGTAGTGTAGCCTCCCACCCCCTGATCCCTTCCAAAAAGCTCTCTTCCCTCCTCCACTACTGGTCATCACCATCTTAGGTACTGGCAGACAGTCTGCCAGTATGCAGTGTAAGGCTTCCTTTGATGTATTTCTATAATGAAAGAATACCTCCTCAAACCTTTCTACCTCTCTGACCGCCCCCCCCCCCCCCCCAACAGCTCTACCCCTCCCCACTGCCTTTGTTATTGGAAGCTAGTAACACATTTTTTGTTTAATTTTATTATTTTCAGTAGTGTAGCAGCACTCCTCTTTTTTTCTTCTTAAATGGAAAGAGTCCACAGCTGCATTCATTACTTTTAGGAAAAGGAAATTTATGCTTACCTGAAAAAATTGATTTCTTCTACGATATGACGAGTCCACGGATTTCATCCTTACTTGTGGGATTTATCCTCCTGCTAACAGGAAGTGGCAAAGAGCACCACAGCAGAACTGTATATATAGCTCCTCCCTTCCCTCCACCTCCAGTCATTCGACTGAAGTTAGGAAGAGACAGGAAAAGCCAAAAGGTGCAGAGGTGACTGAAGTTTATAAAAAATATAATATAATCTAAACCCGTCTTAAAAATAACAGGGTGGGCCGTGGACTCGTCATATCGTAGAAGAAACCAATTTATCAGGTAAGCATAAATTTCCTTTTCTTCTACAAGATATGACGAGTCCACAGATTTCATCCTTACTTGTGGGATACAATACCAAAGCTATAGGACACGGATGAAAGGGAGGGACAAGACAGGAACCTAAACGGAAGGCACCACTGCTTGAAGAACCTTTCTCCCAAAACCAGCCTCAGAAGAAGCAAAAGTATCAAATTTGTAAAAAGTGTGAAGAGACGACCAAGTTGCAGCCTTGCAAATCTGTTCAACAGAAGCATCGTTTTTAAATGCCCATGAGGAAGTCACAACCCTAGTGGAATGAGCCATAATTCTTTCAGGAGGCTGCTGACCAACAGTCTCATACGCCAGACGGATGATACTCCTCAGCCAAATAGAAAGAGAGGTAGCCGTAGCTTTCTGACCCCTACGCTTTTCAGAAAAACAATGAATAATGAAGATGATTGACGGAAATCCTGCAAATAAAACTTCAGGGCACAGACCACTTCCAGGTTATGTAACATACGCTCCTTCTTAGAAGAAGGGTTAGGACATAATGAAGGAACTACAATTTCCTGATTAATATTCTTATTAGAAACAACCTTAGGAAGGAAACCAGGTTTGGTATGTAAAACCACCTTATCAGAATGGAAGATAAGATAAGGCGAATCACATTGTAACGCTGAAAGCTCAGAAACTCTACGAGCAGAAGAAATAACAACCAAAAACAAAACTTTCCAAGATAACAACTTAATATCTATGGAATGCATGGGTTCAAACGGAACCCCTTGAAGAACACTAAGAACTAAATTCAAACTCCAGGGTGGAGCAATTGGTCTAAATACAGGCTTAATTCTGGTTAGAGCCTGACAAAAAGACTGAACATCTGGAACATCTGCCAAACGTTTATGTAGCAAAATTGACAAAGCAGAAATTTGTCCCTTTAAGGAACTCGCTGATAACCCCTTCTCCAAACCTTCTTGGAGAAAAGACAGAATCCTGGGAATCCTAACTTTACTCCATGAGTAGCCCTTGGATTCACACCAAAAAAGATATTTACGCCATATCTTATAATAGATCTTTCTAGTGACAGGCTTACGTGCCTGAATCAAAGTTTCAATGACCAAATCAGAGAATCCCCGCTTAGATAAAATCAAGCGTTCAATCTCCAAGCAGTCAGCTGCAGAGAAATTAGATTTGGATGTTGGAAAGTACCTTGAATGAGAAGGTCCTGTCTCACTGGAAGTTTCCACAGAGGCAGAGAGGACATGTCCACTAGATCTGCATACCAAATCCTGCGTGGCCACGCAGGCGCGATTAGAATTACTGAAGCTCTCTCCTGTTTGATCCGAGCAATCACCCGGGTAAGGAGAGGAAACGGTGGAAACACATAAGTTAGGTTGAACTGCCAAGGCATCTATCAGTTCGGCCTAAGGATCCCTCGACCTGGATCCATATCTTGGGAGCTTGGCATTCTATCGAGATGCCATTAGATCCAACTCCGGTCTTCCCCATCTGAAAATCAATGAGGCAAATACCTCCGGATGGAGTTCCCACTCCCCCGGATGAAAAGCCTGTCGGCTTAGAAAATCTGCTTCCCAGTTGTCCACTCCTGGGATGTAGATTGCTGACAGATAACAAGAGTGGGCCTCCGCCCACCGAATTATCTTGGATACTTCTGTCATCGCTAAGGAACTCCTTGTTCCTCCCTGATGATTGATGTAAGCCACAGTCGTAATGTTGTCCGACTGGAATCTAATGAATTTGGCCGAAGCCAACTGAGGCCACGCCTGAAGCGCATTGAATATTGCTGTCAGCTCCAGAATATTGATTGGAAGTAGAGACTCCACCTGAGTCCATACAACCTGAGCTTTTAGGGAATTCCAGACTGCACCCCAGCCTAGTAGACTGGCGTCCGTCGTCACTATCACCCACGAGGGTTAGCAGAAACACATCCCTTGGGACAGATAATCCGGCGACAACCACCAAAGAAGAGAGTCTCTGGTCTCCTGGTCCAAATTTATCTGAGGAGATAAATTTGCATAATCCCCATTCCACTGTCCAAGCATGCACAGTTGCAGTGGTCTGAGATGAAAATGAGCAAACGGAATGATGTCCATTGCAGCCACCATCAATCCAACTACCTCCATGCACTGAGCCACTGATGGCCGAGGATTGGACTGAAGGGCCCCGCATGTATTTAGAATCTTTGACTTTCTGACCTCCGTCAGAAAAATCTTCATGTCTATAGAATCTATCAGAGTTCCCAAGAAGGGAGCCTTTGTCTGTGGAATTAGTGAACTTTTTTTCTAGATTCACCTTCCATTCGCGAGTTCTCAGAATGCCAACACTGTGTCTGTATGAGATTTTGTGAGATAAGTCGACGCCTGTATCAGAATATCGTCCAAATAAGGCGCTACTGCTATTCCCCGCGGCCTGAGAACCGCCAGAAGGGACCCTAGAACCTTTGTGAAGATGATTTCCTTCAAGTCAGGCCCGAATAGGGTCTTACCCTTGAAAGGAATAGCCAAAAGCTTTGACTTAGATGACACATCAGCAGACCAAGATTTTAACCACAACGCTCTATGCGCCAAAATAGCAAATCCAGCATTCTTAGCCACCAACTTAGGAATTTGAAAGGCGGCATCTGTGATAAAAGAATTAGCCAGCTTGAGAGCCTTAATTCTAAGATATCCTCTAAATGAGTCTCAATCTTAAGAGACTCTTCTAAAGCCTCAAACCAAAAGGCCACCTTAGTGGTAACTGGTACAATGCCTGCCGTAGGTTGCAAGAGGAAACCCTGATGAATAAACATTTTCTTTAGAAGACCCTCCAGTTTCTTATCCATAGGGTCTTTGAAAGCGCAGCTGTCCTCAATAGGAATAGTTGTACGCTTAGCTAGAGTAGATATAGATCCTTCCACCTTAGGGACTGATTGCCAGGAGTCCCGAACAGTGTCAGATATAGGATACATTTTCTTGAAATTAGGAGAGGGTGCGAATGGGATACCCGATCTGTCCCATTCCCTCTTAATAATTTCCACAATTCTCTTAGGAACCGGAAAAACGTCAGTGTAAGCAGGCACCTCTAAGTATTTGTCCATTTTACACAACTTCTCTGGTGGTACCACAATAGGGTCACAGTCATCCAGAGTCGCTAAAACCTCCCTAAGTAAAAGACGGAGGTGTTCAAGCTTAAATTTAAAGGACATGACGTCCGAATCTGTCTGAAGTAACGCACTTCCCGATTCAGAAAGTTCCCCCTCAGATAGAAGTTCCCTAGAAGTTCCCTATACCCCAATTCAGATCCCTGTGAGGGTACATCGGAAATAGCCAACAACGCATCAGAGTGATCAGCATTCACATTGTCCTCTGTCCTACTGCGTACCCTGTAACACTGGCAACTTAGATAACACCTCTGTAAGGGTAGTTGACATAACTGCAACCATATCCTGCAAAGTAAATTAATTAGACGCGGTTGAAGAACCAGGCGTCGCTTGGGTGGGCGTTAAAGGTTGTGACGCTTGGGGAGAAGCTGGCGGTACACCCTGATTCCCTTCAGCTTGAGAATCATCTTTACACACATTTTCTTTACATACAATTTGTGCTTTGCATTGTAAGGCCCTCTCAGTACACAAAAAGTCAGAGGGGGTTCCATAGTGGCATGTAAACACATAGAACAATGAGTTTCCTCCTCACTTTCTGACATGTTAAACAGACTAGCAGTACTGATAAATATTGAGCTGTGATTATACTAAAAACCAAAAAAAAACTTAATACCAAAAAAACTGTACTGCGCCTTTAAATTTTAAAAGCGCAACTATTTTACTGAAAACTGCAAAAAACGCTTTTTAGCCAGAAAAAACTATTTAAATGTGCCTAAAACGCTCCTTAATACTGCATCCACTTGCAAGATCTGCCCAAATACAATATTATCAGTCAGAACATACATTTTATTAAATATACAATTATTGGCCCCTGCACGACGCCACAGCTCTGCTCTGGCGCCTACCTGCCCCCGGAATGAACCTGTTGCCGGATATATTGAATGGACTTATGAAGTGCAGACAACTTAAGCCTCCAGCCTCTGCTAGCTATGCGATGTCTATGAAAATAGGCCCCGCCCATCGTGGGTGTACTGTATCTTGACTAGGACCCGCATGGGTCGCCGTGCAAACAAACATGCCTGACAAAAGTCCTGCATCCAGCCATACCATTAACCGCCTAAGTCTCCCAGCGTCCAGCCCAATATAAGCCACCAAGGTCTTTATTACTTCTGGCCATAAAATAAGTAAATAAATCAATAAAGGGATTTCAGGTACACCATATACATTTTACGTAGTGCATACTGCTTACCCTTCCCCATATAGGGGACAATTTCAGTCTGTTCTGATATATCAAGTCTCCCCAGAAAACAAAAGACTGAACATACCTCAATGCTGCTTGTAGCAAGACACCGTTCTCCAGACTGAAGATTTTCTTACACTACCTTCACCTGCGCTGTGGGAACCATATGGATCTTAGATAATGCTTGCTAAGATCATCAACATCAGGGCAGAAAATAATATGTCTCCACTCCTCTTGGGAAGCAAGAGACTGACTATTTCCCCCTGAGAAAAATAGCACTCTCTGGCACTATTTGAAAATAAAAAATCTTCTTGATTGAAGAAACTAAACTAACACCTCACTTTACCTCTTCCTATTACTAACACAGGCAAAGAGAATGACTGGAGCTGGAGGGAAGGGAGGAGCAATATATACAGCTCTGCTGTGGTGGTCTTTGCCACCAGGAGGAGGCAAAGACACCCCAGCCGAAGGCTTAAATACTCCTCCCACTCCTCTCATCCACCTGGCAGAGAAGTGTCGGAATTTTTTAATTTTTGTTTTTGTCTCTTATGGCGGGTAGTACTCTTCGGCATGGGACAGGAGTTTTAGGTAGTCCTGTCAGTCTCTCAGTGAGGGCTTGGATGAAAGTTAGAGTCCGGAGATGCAAGGAGAAGCTCTCTGCAAAACCATCCCGACTCATATTAACAGCTCCTCAAGCAATCAGCGTTGTCGAACTTTGCTCAACTGCCTGCTTTCTTCTCTCAAGTCCATGGCGGAGGCGATGCCACTATTCGTCACACTTGAAAGGCTGTGTTCCTGTTCCACGGCGTAGATTCCGGTAAGATCGTTTCATTTTACTTTATCGTCAATGTACTGTAATGTGAATGTTTTTCCCGAGAGGCTACAACACCTCGCAGGTATAATATAAGGGTCTCAGTGAGTCTCTGTTAGTATCATTCCTGACCGTGTGGCGAAGAGACTATTCTAGTCCGCAGGGGTCTGGTCATAGGAGGTGGGGAGTGCCCCAGCCATTGTGCGTGTCAGGTGCAATTTTTATTTTATTGCTTTAGTCCATATTGATATTTCCTCTATCCAGTTATGGGAGGACTCTGATGCTGAGACTATACTCATTTCAGATTCAGTTACGGAGGATTCTGATACCGAGACTATTTTGATTTCAGATTCTGTGTCCGGTGATGACTCCGGATCGGCCTCGTTGACACATATCGACCAGTTTTGTTCCGTATGCCATATGAGTGTGCCTGGTTCTTCTTGCTCGGGGAATCAGGGACCTGCTGAGCCATCCACCTCTGGGGGCCCTGTCCTCCAAGAGGCGAGTTCCCTACTAATGCAATGCATACGTCTACGCATGCGGTTAACCCAGTTTATGGTTCATCCATACGGGGTGGCGTGTTCCCCCCGGAGGTTTCAGCATGTGTTTGCTTCTAGATAATGTTAGCGATGGTCCGTCTGCAGAGTCCAGACATTTATTTGAGATTGTGCTCGTGCCCCGTGTCTTCCGCCTTGGGGTGCGCCTCTACAGTTCCCCAAGGGTGTATTTGTTCCGGAGTGTTGCACCTTTCGTTACAGGATTGCGCGCCTTAGCGTATTGCTTAGACATCTTTTTCAGTTATTGAATGACCCTATAGTTAACAGATATGGGAACTTTCAGTCTGATAATTCGAACGGTGCACCTCATTAGACATGTGGGGTTATATTCCTGTTTGTCTTTTATTTAAGATATTTCACAGTTTTTTTGAATGATAGGGCACCGTTTGGCTGGTCCTGCGGGTAAGCCTGTGTCTTTTGGGCGTTAACCTTCGGGTTGCCTTATATTTTATGTTATATCCGATAGGATGTCTTTGATTTGTGTTTTCCTTCGGGAACTATCTGGGATATATGAGATTCATCTTGTTTTTCATATATGAGATTCTCTTTGTTACTTCTCCGGAAGTTGTTTGGACATGTTAGTCCTATGTTTAATAATGTCTGTTTTTTTGTTTTCCCCCTATGTGGGAGAAATTATACAGCTTGCCGGTTAGGACCCTAAATACAGGCTGGTCCTGTCGGGTTCATTTGGCTTGTGGCTGTTCAGACACGTGGCGCTGTTCTGCTGGACCGGTTCGGTAGTTGCGCTAAGTGCTCAAGTTATCTTTGCTTTTTATGTTCAACTAAGCATCCTAGAGGACCTGTGGGTCGCGAGGCGGGAAAGGATGGTTTCAGTCCTTATAGCCTTCAGTCATAGATGACCGGGCAGGAGTGGTTCCGCTGCGTCAATTTATCTGACATCTGATTTCATCAGAACCTAGAGTTTCCTCCTCCATATGGGGGAGGGCTGGCAGGCGTAACGCCCCGTTGCCACTGAGGAGTGGTTTGGACTTCAGTGTTAGGCTTCTGGATGGTCTTATTGGGGCTTTATCCAACACCTTTTATGGATAGCTGTACAGCTTGTGGAAGGTTTTCTATTTTAAAACTTGTTGCAGATTTTGGCACCTTAAGGGGGTGCGTATAGCCTGTTTCTAGTGCTTCTAGATACGGTTTTTACTTCGGGCCACATAGGGTCTGTCTGAGTTATGAGACCTTTGGGTCTTCTTCCATTGTCTCCGGGTGAGTTAGATCTCCTTTTAGGGATCTGCGTTCCGGATATTGGTTGTCTCTGTAGGGACTTGTTTGGCTGGGGGTTCCCTGTATCCTCTACCTGTGTGGAGGTGGTGGGGAGACTAGCTCTAATAGTAGGGTTTTGTGGACCTTGAGGTATCCCTTCTGTTGTCCTGAGGCCTTGGGAAGTCCTTTCATTTGACTTCTAGCCTTGCTTCTTGTTGAGTTGGACTTTAGCTAGGGGTGGTTCCTTCCTTTGGTCGGGGCTTTCGAGATCTCTTTGCTATCCAGATTCTCTGGAGATGCATCCATTCCCTTTGTCTGGCTTTTTGGTCAGTTGGGGTGTTTAGTTCCAGGGTATTGTTGCCTGAACTATTAGGTGCACGGACCTGTTTTTCTCCCTGAGACTTCCTCTTCTGGTGCTTCGCTTCTTTTTTTCCTGTCCCAATTTTGGGTTGTTTTGGATCTCAGGGCTGGTCGGGGTGTTCCACAGTAGTGGGAACTTAAGCTATGCCCTTGCTTCATCTACTTGACCGGGTCAGGGTTGTCCTGGTTTTCGAAATATTTATTACTCTTTACAACAGAGTAACCCATGTCATCTAGGGGTTAGCGGTGTGGCTTACGCCTCATGGGTTGTGGGTTTATACCCAGCTGCTGGCGTTGGATTCCAATTTCTGGTGCGCCTTAGGGTTTGCGTTCCCCTATCAGTTTGCCAGTGTACCCATGGATTCTCTGCTCTGCAGGCGCATGGGTTGGCTGTGCCTTTGTTTGGCGAGCAACTTGTAAGGGGGCCCTTCCTAGGACATTTGCGTTGGGGAATTGTCTTCCTAATTAGCCGGTGGCTTCGGGCCTTGAGGACGCTTGTTGCCCTCCCAGCCTCTTCCCTTTTTCTTAAGGGATATTCTCCTTCCTATGGAGATGGAGTCCTTACTTGGGGCTTCTCCTGGTCGGGAAGTGGAGGGTGGAATGGTTCCACCTGGAGTCTTGTTGGCTCCAAGTCAGACTGTGGGGCCTTGTTTCGATAGATCCTTAGGTCTATGGCCTTGTATGTTTTCAGAATCGGGTTCTACTTGTACTCTGGGTGGCTCTGCCATCTTTACACTCGTTCCTGTACCAGTTTCAGTATTCTTTTGTTCCCCTGTATTGTATCCCTGTTGCTGGGTTGGTCCAGCTGGGTGTGGGTCTGCAGGTCAGGATGTCCTAGCGGTCTAAGGATCGCAGTATCCTCTGGATGTGTGAGCGTGTTGAGTCGATCCTGATAGTCTGCTAGGAGATGGTTTTTCCTTTCTTCTTGCTCCTTTGAGAGGAGAGGGTTTACTCTTCCTTCGGGTTCTATGGGTATATTCTCCTTCTCGGGGGGCCTCGATAGAGGCTTGTGTTCCCCTTTTTTTGTGACCTGTGAGTAGGTCTGGCGGCTTAGGTTTCCTGGAGCGTGCCCTCTGTTGGGGGGCTGTTTTGTGCGGTCTGTTTCTTGATGACTGCTTCTTCTTCCTTGCAAGCTCCTTCTGTGCTGTCCCTTTATGGACTCTGTGTTCTCATACTTGGGGTTTTCACCTGGATCTATTACACGCTTTTTCACGGTCAGATACTTTGGTATTCTATAGGGTCGCTGGGAGGGCTTTGCCTCTTCGTTGCGTTCCATGCTTGCAGGATGTTGGGGAGACGTCCTCTGTCTCCGTGTCTGGTATTATCCCGGGTTTCTCTTGGTATAGGAGTGGCCTCCTTCCCTGTTTGGGGCCCTTTGGGTCTCTGTGAACTTAGCTCACTCTTGGAGGTGTTTTTTTTTGTATTAGGGGATCTTTTGTACTACTTGGTTCTCCTTCCCTTGTCCCCTTGGGGGTTTCGGCTGGTGTCCCCTTCATTTGTGGGGGATGAGCGGTGGGAGACCGTCTGTTGGGCGAGTGTCTCCTGGAGGACTGTTGGCTTAGCCAAGTCCGTTTTGCGGTCTCTAGTTTGGCTCTGGACTAGCTGCGAGTCAGTGTCCTTGGGGCTTTTCCTTTAAAAAAAACGAAGCAGGTTTTTTTTTTTTTAGGGTAGAGGTTCAGGCCTGGTGCCCTCAGTATGGGCTGCCTATTGTACCCTCCTATTTTGGCATTCAGTGTCCTCTATAGCTTGAGTATTGTTTTCCCAAAAGTAATGAATGCAGCTGTAGACTCTTTCCATTTAAGAAGAAAAACATAAATTATGCTAACCTGATAATTTCCTTTTCTTCTGATGGAAAGAGTCCACAGCTCCCCACCCGTAATTTTATGTGGGGCGTCATTCTTCTGGCACCTTTCACCCTGATATTTCTTCTACTGTTCCTTGTTCCTCGGCTGAATGACTGGGGGACGAGGGGAGTGGGAAGAGTATTTAAGCCTTTGGCTGGGGTGTCTTTGCCTCCTCCTGGTGGCCAGGTTCTTATTTCCCAAAAGTAATGAATGCAGCTGTGGACTCTTTCCATAAGAAGAAAAGGAAATGATCAGGTAAGCATAATTTATGTTTTTTCTGCAGCATAGGATCCCCTTCCAGCATTATGAGCCATAGTCTCACTGACCATCCCTCACTCTTCATTACTATCACCTGCTAAAATCCCAGCCTTCCACCTAGGGCTGTGTATGATACAGGCATTGACATTGCCTGTAATTAGATCTGCCTTCATATGGTAACTAAACACGATCAGTGCCTTCTGCCCCCTAGTTGCAGCTACCTCTGTCAAAGCTGGCAGCGGGGCCACATTTTCCTCCAGTGTTGGACATCAACGCTGGGCAAAGTACTGTGTGACGTAGTACCAACGTCCATTTGGTACAAGGGGTTAAACACTGTAAAACTCACAATTAAGAAAAAAAATGAACACGCACTGTGCACCAAATGTAATGCAATATTATCACACATTTGTTATTTGAAAAATGTCCACTAGGATGAGTGAGATTATACACCATAATGTGGTATTACCAAAATAACTCTAGCCTAGATTCCAGAACAACTAAATAATATAAATAAAAAAAAAAATTTTTACACACATACACACACCGGCCACTTTAATAGGTGCACCTGTTCAATTGCTTGGTAACACAAATTGCTAATCAGCCAATCACATTGTAACAACTCAATGCCTTTAGAACAGTACTTCTACGCTGCCTATTTTACACCTCATTTGTGTACTCTCTTCTGTGACAAATGGAACAACTCACGATAAATATCCTGGAAGCAGTTAACAGATGGGAACAGAAGATCCAAGCGTTAATATACCACCATTACCAAGACCTGCAGAGGAGCCTGGAGATTATGATACAAATGGATCTCCAAAAATCTATAACATGCAGCTTGCCACAACCACAAAGCCCGGTGAGGCCGACAACGCCAGAGGACATAATCCCTCCAGCCCAGCGCAATCTGCGTGACATTTGCGAAACCGCTGTGCATCTACCTGTCATAAAGAGAGAAGTGAGCACACAGTTTACCCCATGTTCCACCTTAGATGCTCAGTGCGGCAGGCCTGTTTCTGTAAGGGAGATCACGGAGTCTCTTCACATTGGACACACGGTCTGCATAGTGGAGCACACCTATCAACTTCAGCACACAGCTCTATATGGGGATGCGAGGAGTGGAGAGGTTTGCTTTGGTCATACCTTTTGGCGGTACTCACAATCTGCCTGTTTATTGGAGCCTGGCCACTCAAATGATTACTTACCCTCTTCTAGAGCCTTTCTTGAGGAGCCAACAGGAGTTGGTTGACAGAAAGCTGCCCATGATACCTTACTGCCTACACCATGCTTGACTCCTCTCTGAATAATCCTGACACTCTTAATTCAGATACCGGGTTCAGACTACTTTGGCACTCCAACCTCAATTCCTTTCATAGCTGGACTAATATGTCTCAATGATAGCCTCTGGGCTTGAACCTTGGGAGCTGTGATTATTGATTATGTTGAGGTTACTTTCCATAATCTCTCCTAAACAGTATTATAACATGTTAACCATATAGGGGTATTTTCCTGATATATAGTTAGGTTGTCACATATTTTACTTGCCAGTTGCTAGCTCATTCCACGTATCTAGACTTCATAATGGACCATTACTCTAGACTCAAATGTATAGCCTTTTATTAATTTAGTTGTTGATTTACTGTACCGTCCTGATGCTGTGCTTGTTGAATGTGGTAACCTTGCGATAAAGACAGCAAATGCCCATCTAGAAGACCTTACTCTGTAATCATACTTAGCCTCTAACATTTTATTCATGTTTGTTCAGACCCTATATTTAGTTTGTAGACATTATACAGTAAGTAGGGTTTTTTTTTAATTTATCATATAGGTTGCGTTTTTGAGTTGGATTCATAATTGAGTGTAATTCACATTTTCAACACTAGATGGCTATAACATATCAGATAGAACTATGTTAATTATAATGTAAATATTTCTTTATGCATTGAGAAAATATTATTCTTTTAGCCACCATAAGCAACTTACCATCTAGGCTCAGCACTTGTAAGTATGCCATTACATTTTAAAGGTCTTTTTTTTTCTTCTTTATGCTGGAAAAGGATGCTTCTCTGATGTAGTCCTCACATGCTAGTTAAATAACCAGCTCTAGATCTTGTTTCCCTTTGCTATTTTTCTATTATATATTGACATAGCTTTTAACTTATCTTAGCAACATTTTTGAATATAGATAGCATATGATTTATAAGTGTACAGGGACATAGGAGGGGCACCTTTTGGAGTCCCTGCTCCAACTGCATTCATGTGTTAAGCCATTATTTGGGTAACCCTGCACTGTATATACAATGTTCTCTAATGTTTGATCTTGCACTGTCCATGCAGTTGGGTTCTTTAATATGCACTTAAAGTTTTTATATAATGTGTAATGTTTTGTCTTCAACACTGGTATAATGGGCTGCTGTATTGAATGTGTTAGAATAGATTGTGCTAATAACCTCAGACCTGCTTTATGCCTGATAGATGATAATAATATTTAGTTCTTACATACCAAGTTCTACATGGATCTTAACATTTTCCCACTTTTTTGAATATTTTAGTATCTCCAGCCAACCTAATTTAAGCCTGTGGTATAGACCTTATTTACCCCTCTAAAACTACCCAGTAAGATTTAGGCTTAGAGCTAATTTCATACAACAGGGATATTATACCCAGAGAGGCACCAGCTATTTTCTTTTATCATTTTTGATCACATACTTCCTAATATTTAATGCCAGCTCTTACCTAATATATTTTATCTTGTTAAAGTACTCAGTACTCGCTATATAATGTTTAATTTTCAAAGATAGTCCTTTCCTACATAGTTATAATCTATATCATATGGTTGAACAGTAGATAGGTTATATAAAAATAAAATGAGGTTCATTATCTGAGACCCAAGAGTGGTCTCCTCTTATCTGAGATTACCCTCTATTATTTTGCATTCACTGCAATATTGTGTCACCTAGCGGGTATATAGTTTATTAGGCAATTATCTATTGTAGTACATGTGTAATTTGTCATAAGAATATATGATGCACTTTTCTGTTTATCCTGGTTGTATATGGTGAATTTATGTTTCTGTATCACTTATGGACAAATACTGCTTGTATGCCTTGATTTGAACCTCAATTAAAAAAAAAAAAAACTGCTGATCTACTGGGATTTCCACGCACAACCATCTCTAGGGTTTACAGAGAATGGTCCAAAAAAGAGATAATATCCAGTGAGGGGCAGATGTGTGGACGAAAATACCTTATTGATGACAGAGATGAGTGGGCAGACTGGTTCAAGATGATAGAAAAAGCAACAGTAGCTCAAATAACCACTCATAACAACCAAGGTATGCAGAATACCATCTCTGAACACACAACACGTCGAACCTTGAAGCAAATGGGCTACAGCAGCAGAAGACCACACCAGGTGCCACTCCTGTCAGCTAAGAGCACGAAACTGAGGCTACAATTCGCACAGGCTCATCAAAACTGGGCAATAGAAGATTGGAAAAACATTGCCTGTTCTGAGGTCTCAATTTCAGCTGTAACATTCAGATGTTAGGGTCAGAATTTGGTGTAAACATGAAAGCATGGATCCATCCTACCTTGTAACAACGGTTCAGGCTGCTGGTGTTGTAATGGTGTGGGGGATATTTTCTTGGCACACTTTGGGCCCCTTAGTACCAATTGAGCATTATGTTAATGCCACGGCCTACCTGAGTATTGTTGCTGACCGTGTCTATCCCGTTATGACTACAGTGTACCCATCTTCTGATGGCAACTTCCAGCAGGATAATGCACCATGTCACAAAGCTCAAATAATCTCAAACAATGAGTACACTATACTCCAATGGTCCACAGTCACCAGATCTTAATCCAATAGAGCACCTGTGGTGGAACGGGAGATTCGCATCATGGATGTGCAGCCGGCAAATCTGCAGCAACTGCGTGATGCTATCATGTCAATATGGACCAATATGGTGTTTCCAACACCTTGTTGAATCTATGCCACAAAGCATTATGGCAGTTCTGATGGCAAAAGGAGTCTAACCCGGTACTAGCAAGGTGTACCTAATAAAATGGCCTGTGAGTGTGTGTGTGTATATATATATATATATTTGCAATTCAGTTAAGATTGACATCTTATTCCTTGTTTATTGACATATATTGAACCGAAAGTATTATGTTGGAAAAAGTGTGTATGATTGCAATACTAATAACACATAATTTGCCGTTTTTCCATCAGGAATCCGGTATAATAGATGGTAACTTTCTAAGACCCTTTATTGGCTAGATGTTTTATTCTTAACCTTGAGACCCAGAGGCATGGGTTTGAATAAGATGCCTAAATTGGAAACTACCACTTATATTTTAAAATGCATTTTAAGTTATTTGTTTTTTTTAATTTGCATTAATTTGTGTCCTTCATTTATCATAAATTGTGTTTGTGAGGAAGTTAAATTGGTATTGTGTGTTTTTAACTAACCAAATTATTTTTTAATTACTACACCTGAGAAACCTAAAGCTGGTTTAGAAAGCATGATGCAATCACTCAATCAGGAATGCCGGCTGGATTTAAATATTGTGAACTGGATATGGAACAGACTCCTTGAAAAAGCTAACAACAGTTGGTGAAAACATAATTTATGCTTACCAGATAAATTCCTTTCCTTCCGGATAGGGAGAGTCCATGGCTTCATTCCTTACTGTTTGGAAATACAACACCTGGCCACCAGGAGGAGGCAAAGACACCCCAGCCAAAGGCTTAAATATCCCTCCCACTTCCTCATTACCCCAGTCATTCTGCCGAGGGAACAAGGAAAAGTAGAAACATTAATAACATAAATGGTACCAAAAAGAATAAAATAAATAACAGGGGACCACCCATAGACAAAAAAAAAAAAAAAAAAAAAAACGGGAAGGGGCCGTGAATTCTCCCTATCTGGAAGGAAAGGAATTTATCTGGTAAGGATAAATTATGTTTTCCTTCCTAAGATAGGAAGAGTCCACGGCTTTATTCCTTACTGTTGGGAAAACTATACCCAAGCTCCAGAGGACACTGAATGAATAACAAGAGGGAACAAAAGGAAGAGGCAGACCCTATTCTGAGGGCACCACAGACTGCAAAACTTTTCTCCCGAAAGCTGCTTCAGCCAAAGCAAAAACATTAATCTTGTAAAAATTATAAAAAGTATGCAAGTAGGACCAGGTAGCAGCCTTACAAATCTGATCCATAGAGGCCTCGTTCTTAAACGACCAAGTGGAAGCCACTGCTCTAGTGGAATGAGCCATTATCCTCTCAGGAGAACTATATCCCGCTGTCTTGTAAGCTAAGCGGATGACACTCCTTAACCAAAAAGATAGGGAAGTCCAAGTAGCCTTCTGCCCCTTACGCTTCCCTGAATAGACAACAAAGAGGAAGATTGTCTAAACTCCTTAGTAGCCTGAAGATAGAACTTCAAGACGCGAACCACATCCAAATTGTGAAGTAAGCGTTCCTTCGATGAAGAAGGATTAGTACACAAGGAAGGAGCCACAATCTCCTGATTGATGTTGTGATCTGACACAACCATAGGAAGAAAACCTAATTTAGTACGTAAAACTGCCTTATCTGCATGAAAAATCAGATAAGGGGGCTCACTTTGCAAAGCAGAGATCTCAGAAACTCTGTGCGCAGAGGCAATAGCCAATAAAGAGAGAACCTTCAAAGATAATTTAATATCAACGGAATGCAGAGGCTCAAACGGAACCTGTTGCAAAACCCGAAGAACAAGATTTAGGCTCCAAGGAGGAGCCCCAGATCTAAACACAGGTCTGATCCTAATCAGAGCCTTAACAAAAGGACTGCACATCTGGAATCCCAGCTAGTCTCTTGTGCAATAAAACCGATAGGGTCAAAATCTGTCCCCTCAGGGAGCTAGCAGAAAGGCCCTCTGGGCCAGGAAAAAAAACACTGTTCACACTTGAATAAGTAGGTCCTCCACAACTTGTGGTAGATACGCAGAGTAACTGGTTTACGAGCTTGAATAAGAGTATCAATGACACACTCAGAGAAACCTCTCTTGGCTAAGACTAAGCATTCAATCTCCACGCAGTCAGCCTCAGAGAATCTAGATTTTGTTGAACTAATGGACCTTGTATCAGCAGGTCTCTGCGACAAGGTAACTTCCACGGAGGAGATGAGGACATCCCCACTAGATCCGCAAACCACGTCCTTTGCGGCCACCACTCAAGGAAGAAGCAGTAATGGAGGAAAAAGATATACGAGTTTGAACCTGCAGGGCACTGCTAGTGCAACTTTTAGATCCGCTTGGGGATCCCTCAACCTTGACCCATACCTGGGTAGCTTGGTATTGAGACGGGACGCTATGAGATCCATCCCCCACTTGCTGCATATCTCTGCAAACACCTCGGGATGGAGAGACCATTCCCCTGGATGGAATGATTGCCTGCTGAGAAAATCCGACTCCCAGTTGTCCACACCCAGAATATGGATAGCTGACAGTGAACAGCTGCGGGCCTCCGCCCACTCCAGAATCTGAAATACTTCATCGCCAAGGAACTTCTCGTTCCCCCCTGATGGTTGATGTAAGCCACCGAGGTTCGAGGTTATATTCTCTGATTGGAATCTGATAAACTGGGACGAACCCAGAAGTGGCCAAGCCTTCAAGAATGCCTGTAGTTCCAAAATATTGATTGGGGTGGAAGACTCCTCCTGATTCCACAACCCCTGTGCCTTCCTGGTCCCCCAAACGGCTCCCCATCTGGATAGGCTTGCATCCGTAGTCACAATCTCCCAGGATCATCTTAATGAGCATGTCTGTCGAGACAGATGATCTGGACAGAGCCACTAAGAGCGATTCTCTTGACCAGCTGTCTAATACAATGTGTTGAGACAGATCTGAATGATCGCGTTCCACTACCACAGCATGCACAGTTGTAAAGGTCTGAAAAGGAACCTTGCAAAAACAGAATTTATGTTTACCTGATAAATTACTTTCTCCAACGGTGTGTCCGGTCCACGGCGTCATCCTTACTTGTGGGATATTCTCCTCCCCAACAGGAAATGGCAAAGAGCCCAGCAAAGCTGGTCACATGATCCCTCCTAGGCTCCGCCTACCCCAGTCATTCGACCGACGTTAAGGAGGAATATTTGCATAGGAGAAACCATATGGTACCGTGGTGACTGTAGTTAAAGAAAATAAATTATCAGACCTGATTAAAAAAACCCGGGCGGGCCGTGGACCGGACACACCGTTGGAGAAAGTAATTTATCAGGTAAACATAAATTCTGTTTTCTCCAACATAGGTGTGTCCGGTCCACGGCGTCATCCTTACTTGTGGGAACCAATACCAAAGCTTTAGGACACGGATGAAGGGAGGGAGCAAATCAGGTCACCTAAATGGAAGGCACCACGGCTTGCAAAACCTTTCTCCCAAAAATAGCCTCAGAAGAAGCAAAAGTATCAAACTTGTAAAATTTGGTAAAAGTGTGCAGTGAAGACCAAGTCGCTGCCCTACATATCTGATCAACAGAAGCCTCGTTCTTGAAGGCCCATGTGGAAGCCACAGCCCTAGTGGAATGAGCTGTGATTCTTTCGGGAGGCTGCCGTCCGGCAGTCTCGTAAGCCAATCTGATGATGCTTTTAATCCAAAAAGAGAGAGAGGTAGAAGTTGCTTTTTGACCTCTCCTTTTACCAGAATAAACAACAAACAAGGAAGATGTTTGTCTAAAATCCTTTGTAGCATCTAAATAGAATTTTAGAGCGCGAACAACATCCAAATTGTGCAACAAACGTTCCTTCTTTGAAACTGGTTTCGGACACAGAGAAGGTACGATAATCTCCTGGTTAATGTTTTTGTTAGAAACAACTTTTGGAAGAAAACCAGGTTTAGTACGTAAAACCACCTTATCTGCATGGAACACCAGATAAGGAGGAGAACACTGCAGAGCAGATAATTCTGAAACTCTTCTAGCAGAAGAAATTGCAACTAAAAACAAAACTTTCCAAGATAATAACTTAATATCAACGGAATGTAAGGGTTCAAACGGAACCCCCTGAAGAACTGAAAGAACTAAATTGAGACTCCAAGGAGGAGTCAAAGGTTTGTAAACAGGCTTAATTCTAACCAGAGCCTGAACAAAGGCTTGAACATCTGGCACAGCTGCCAGCTTTTTGTGAAGTAACACAGACAAGGCAGAAATCTGTCCCTTCAGGGAACTTGCAGATAATCCTTTTTCCAATCCTTCTTGAAGGAAGGATAGAATCTTAGGAATCTTAACCTTGTCCCAAGGGAATCCTTTAGATTCACACCAACAGATATATTTTTTCCAAATTTTGTGGTAAATCTTTCTAGTTACAGGCTTTCTGGCCTGAACAAGAGTATCGATAACAGAATCTGAGAACCCTCGCTTCGATAAGATCAAGCGTTCAATCTCCAAGCAGTCAGCTGGAGTGAAACCAGGTTCGGATGTTCGAACGGACCCTGAACAAGAAGGTCTCGTCTCAAAGGTAGCTTCCAAGGTGGAGCCGATGACATATTCACCAGATCTGCATACCAAGTCCTGCGTGGCCACGCAGGAGCTATCAAGATCACCGACGCCCTCTCCTGATTGATCCTGGCTACCAGCCTGGGGATGAGAGGGAACGGCGGGAACACATAAGCTAGTTTGAAGGTCCAAGGTGCTACTAGTGCATCCACTAGAGCCGCCTTGGGATCCCTGGATCTGGACCCGTAGCAAGGAACTTTGAAGTTCTGACGAGAGGCCATCAGATCCATGTCTGGAATGCCCCACAGCTGAGTGACTTGGGCAAAGATTTCCGGATGGAGTTCCCACTCCCCCGGATGCAATGTCTGACGACTCAGAAAATCCGCTTCCCAATTTTCCACTCCTGGGATGTGGATAGCGGACAGGTGGCAGGAGTGAGACTCCGCCCATAGAATGATTTTGGTCACTTCTTCCATCGCTAGGGAACTCCTTGTTCCCCCCTGATGGTTGATGTACGCAACAGTTGTCATGTTGTCTGATTGAAACCGTATGAACTTGGCCCTCGCTAGCTGAGGCCAAGCCTTGAGAGCATTGAATATCGCTCTCAGTTCCAGAATATTTATCGGTAGAAGAGATTCTTCCCGAGACCAAAGACCCTGAGCTTTCAGGGATCCCCAGACCGCGCCCCAGCCCATCAGACTGGCGTCGGTCGTGACAATGACCCACTCTGGTCTGCGGAATGTCATCCCTTGTGACAGGTTGTCCAGGGACAGCCACCAACGGAGTGAGTCTCTGGTCCTCTGATTTACTTGTATCTTCGGAGACAAGTCTGTATAATCCCCATTCCACTGACTGAGCATGCACAGTTGTAATGGTCTTAGATGAATGCGCGCAAAAGGAACTATGTCCATAGCCGCTACCATCAACCCGATCACTTCCATGCACTGAGCTATGGAAGGAAGAGGAACGGAATGAAGTATCCGACAAGAGTCTAGAAGCTTTGTTTTTCTGGCCTCTGTCAGAAATATCCTCATTTCTAAGGAGTCTATTATTGTTCCCAAGAAGGGAACCCTTGTTGACGGAGATAGAGAACTCTTTTCCACGTTCACTTTCCATCCGTGAGATCTGAGAAAGGCCAGGACGATGTCCGTGTGAGCCTTTGCTTGAGGAAGGGACGACGCTTGAATCAGAATGTCGTCCAAGTAAGGTACTACAGCAATGCCCCTTGGTCTTAGCACAGCTAGAAGGGACCCTAGTACCTTTGTGAAAATCCTTGGAGCAGTGGCTAATCCGAAAGGAAGCGCCACGAACTGGTAATGCTTGTCCAGGAATGCGAACCTTAGGAACCGATGATGTTCCTTGTGGATAGGAATATGTAGATACGCATCCTTTAAATCCACCGTGGTCATGAATTGACCTTCCTGGATGGAAGGAAGAATAGTTCGAATGGTTTCCATCTTGAACGATGGAACCTTGAGAAACTTGTTTAAGATCTTGAGATCTAAGATTGGTCTGAACGTTCCCTCTTTTTTGGGAACTATGAACAGATTGGAGTAGAACCCCATCCCTTGTTCTCTTAATGGAACAGGATGAATCACTCCCATTTTTAACAGGTCTTCTACACAATGTAAGAATGCCTGTCTTTTTATGTGGTCTGAAGACAACTGAGACCTGTGGAACCTCCCCCTTGGGGGAAGTCCCTTGAATTTCAGAAGATAACCTTGGGAGACTATTTCTAGCGCCCAAGGATCCAGAACATCTCTTGCCCAAGCCTGAGCGAAGAGAGAGAGTCTGCCCCCCACCAGATCCGGTCCCGGATCGGGGGCCAACATTTCATGCAGTCTTGGTAGCAGTGGCAGGTTTCTTGGCCTGCTTTCCCTTGTTCCAGCCTTGCATTGGTCTCCAAGCTGGCTTGGCTTGAGAAGTATTACCCTCTTGCTTAGAGGACGTAGCACCTCGGGCTGGTCCGTTTCTACGAAAGGGACGAAAATTAGGTTTATTTTTTGCCTTGAAAGGCCGATCCTGAGGAAGGGCGTGGCCCTTACCCCCAGTGATATCAGAGATAATCTCTTTCAAGTCAGGGCCAAACAGCGTTTTCCCCTTGAAAGGAATGTTAAGTAGCTTGTTCTTGGAAGACGCATCAGCCGACCAAGATTTCAACCAAAGCGCTCTGCGCGCCACAATAGCAAACCCAGAATTCTTAGCCGCTAACCTAGCCAATTGCAAAGTGGCGTCTAGGGTGAAAGAATTAGCCAATTTGAGAGCATTGATTCTGTCCATAATCTCCTCATAAGGAGGAGAATCACTATCGACCGCCTTTATCAGCTCATCGAACCAGAAACATGCGGCTGTAGCGACAGGGACAATGCATGCAATTGGTTGTAGAAGGTAACCCTGCTGAACAAACATCTTTTTAAGCAAACCTTCTAATTTTTTATCCATAGGATCTTTGAAAGCACAACTATCCTCTATGGGTATAGTGGTGCGTTTGTTTAAAGTGGAAACCGCTCCCTCGACCTTGGGGACTGTCTGCCATAAGTCCTTTCTGGGGTCGACCAAAGGAAACAATTTTTTAAATATGGGGGGAGGGACGAAAGGAATACCTGGCCTTTCCCATTCTTTATTAACAATGTCCGCCACCCGCTTGGGTATAGGAAAAACTTCTGGGAGCCCCGGCACCTCTAGGAACTTGTCCATTTTACATAGTTTCTCTGGGATGACCAACTTGTCACAATCATCCAGAGTGGATAATACCTCCTTAAGCAGAATGCGGAGATGTTCCAACTTAAATTTAAATGCAATCACATCAGGTTCAGCCTGTTGAGAAATGTTCCCTGAATCAGTAATTTCTCCCTCAGACAAAACCTCCCTGGCCCCATCAGACTGGGTTAGGGGCCCTTCAGAGATATTAGTATCAGCGTTGCCATGCTCTTCAGTATCTAAAACAGAGCAGCCGCGCTTACGCTGACAAGTGTTCATTTGGGCTAAAATGTTTTTGACAGAATTATCCATTACAGCCGTTAATTGTTGCATAGTAAGGAGTATTGGCGCGCTAGATGTACTAGGGGCCTCCTGAGTGGGCAAGACTTGTGTAGACGAAGGAGGGAATGATGCAGTACCATGCTTACTCCCCTCACTTGAGGAATCATCTTGGGCATCATTGTCATTATCACATAAATCACATTTATTTAAATGAATAGGAATTCTGGCTTCCCCACATTTAGAACACAGTCTATCTGGAAGTTCAGACATGTTAAACAGGCATAAACTTGATAACAAAGTACAAAAACGTTTTAAAATAAAACCGTTACTGTCACTTTAAATTTTAAACTGAACACACTTTATTACTGCAATTGCGAAAAAACATGAAGGAATTGTGCAAAATTCACCAAATTTTCACCACAGTGTCTTAAAGCCTTAAAAGTATTGCACACCAAATTTGGAAGCTTTAACCCTTAAAATAACGGAACCGGAGCCGTTTTAAACTTTAACCCCTTTACAGTCCCTGGTATCTGCTTTGCTGAGACCCAACCAAGCCCAAAGGGGAATACGATACCAAATGACGCCTTCAGAAAGTCTTTTCTAAGTATCAGAGCTCCTCACACATGCGACTGCATGCCATGCCTCTCAAAAACAAGTGCGCCACACCGGCGCGAAAATGAGGCTCTGCTTATGCTTTGGGAAAGCCCCTAAGGAATAAGGTGTCTAATACAGTGCCTGCCGATATTCTTATATCAAAATACCCAGATAAAATGATTCCTCAAGGCTAAATATGTGTTAATAATGAATCGATTTAGCCCAGAAAAGTCTACAGTCTTAATAAGTCCTTGTGAAGCCCTTATTTACGATCGTAATAAACATGGCTTACCGGATCCCATAGGGAAAATGACAGCTTCCAGCATTACATCGTCTTGTTAGAATGTGTCATACCTCAAGCAGCAAGAGACTGCATACTGTTCCCCCAACTGAAGTTAATAGCTCTCAACAGTCCTGTGTGGAACAGCCATGGATTTTAGTTACGGTTGCTAAAATCATTTTCCTCATACAAACAGAAATCTTCATCTCTTTTCTGTTTCTGAGTAAATAGTACATACCAGCACTATTTCAAAATAACAAACTCTTGATTGAATAATAAAAACTACAGTTAAACACTAAAAAACTCTAAGCCATCTCCGTGGAGATGTTGCCTGTACAACGGCAAAGAGAATGACTGGGGTAGGCGGAGCCTAGGAGGGATCATGTGACCAGCTTTGCTGGGCTCTTTGCCATTTCCTGTTGGGGAGGAGAATATCCCACAAGTAAGGATGACGCCGTGGACCGGACACACCTATGTTGGAGAAAGTAATGATGTCCATGCAGGACACCATGAGACCAATCACCTCCATACACTGAGCCACAGAGGGACTCAAGGAGGTCCGGAGAACAAGACATGTCTAAGTTAGCTTGCAACATCTCTGGTCTGTTAGAAATATCCTCATGGATATGGAATCAATTATAGTACCCAGGAATTCCACCCAGGTACTTGGGATAAGAGAACTATTTTCCAAGTTTATCTTCCATCCATGTGATCAAAGAAGACTGAGAAGGGACTCCGAGAATTCTTCCGCAAGACTAAAGGATGGTGTTTGCACCAGAATATCGTCCAAGTATGGGACTACTGCAATACCCTGAGTTCCTGCAACGGCTAGAAGAGCCCCCAGAACCTTCATAAAGATTCTTGGAGCAGACGCTAGGCCAAACGGAAGGGCAATGAACTGGAAGTGCTGGTCCAGGAATGCAAACCTCAGGAACGGAAAGTGTTCCCTGTGGATTGGAACATAATGGTAAGCGTCCTTCAGATCTATAGTGGTCATAAACTGGCCCTCCCGAATTAAAGGAAGGATGGACCTTATCTCCATCTTGAAGGAAGGGACACCGAGAAATTTGTTTAAGCACTTTAGGTCCAGAATTGGGCGGAAAGTTCCCTCCTTCTTTGGGACCACAGAAAGGTTTGAATAAAACCCCAAACCTCTTTCTTCGATAGGCACCAGGACCACAACTGAGGATAGATACCGAACGCAGCCTAGAAAGGCATCCCTCTTTTCTGGTCTGGTAGACAGATTCGAGAAAAGGAATCTGCCCCTTGGCGGATGAGATTTGAAGTCTATCTTGTATCCCTGAGATACCACCTCCAGTACCCACAGATCCTGTACGTCCTTGAACCAGGCATCTGCAAAAAGAGACAGTCTGCCCCCTACATAATCCGATCCAGGATCGGGGGCCGCCCCTTCCTGCCGATTTGTTTTCGTTGGGCTTCTTATTTTGCTTGGATTTATTCCAGGACTGAGCCGGCTTCCAAGTACTCTTGGGTTGCTCGTGCTTGGAGGAGGATTGTTATCGTATTAGAATATTGTCGTTCCTCAGAATTGTTTTTCTTACATTGCGGCAGGAAGACACCCTTGCCTCCGATAACCGTAGAAATAATGGAGTCCAGGCCTGTACCAAATAAAATATTTCCCTTGAAGGGAAGAGAAAGGAGTCTGGACTTAGAAGTCATATCCGCAGACCAATTCTTTCCCATTTGTTCTTAATAATGTTCGCCATCTTAACTGGCACAGAAAAAGTCAAAGGAACTTTCCTGTCTTCGTAAACTCTGTCTAATTTAGGTATCATAGGTTCTTCAGGCAGCGCTGCCTATGGAACCTCTAATGTAGACAGAACCTCCTTTAATAAAAAACGCAAGTGCTCAATTTTAAATCTAAAGGACAGTTCCTCCACAGCAGGAGGCTTAGATGTTAAGGACTCCGACCCAGAAAGTTCACCCTCTGAAGCTACAAAGGTTGACTCATCATCAGATAACTGGGACATAATAGCTAAATCGGAAATATATTTAGATGACTCCGGCTCAGGAGGGCTATGTTTAACTTCTCTCTTGTGTTTGTTAGAGCGAGGTTTGTAACTGCACTGCAAAGTGCGCAGGAGGAAGGCCCTCTCTGGATGGAGGTTTAGATGTGCTATGGGGAACTGCATTATGTGGATAATGTAGCAAGGGTAGTAACCTCACGGAACGCCGAGTCCTGAGAGGTAGACGGCTCAGAGGGACTAAGAGCCTTAGCAGGCTTGTTTACCTTCTTAGACTTTATAACAGTGTTAAGGCATGTGGAACATAATTGAGTGGGCGAGGAAAACCACGGCCTCCTCAAAATATAAACAGGTATGATTTAGTACAGAAGGAGTACCTTTTAACATGTCAAGAGTCCTCCATAGCTCAGGTTATACCCATAGAAGGACACAAATAAAAACGTTTTTTTTTTTATTATAGAAAACTGCATCTTTATACTCCCAATGGCTGGGGCACTCACCACCTTCCAGACTCAGACAGTTAATAGAGGAAACGCTCTCCTCAGGTTCAAGTATCAGCCGGAATGGAGGAAATGAACATAGACCCACAAGGAGTGCAAGACAGTACTTTCCATGTTATTACAAGTACAGAAAGTAATAGGAGCTGTGCAACAATTTCAAAAACGAAAGTGAAACTTAAAAGTAAACCCTGTTTGTTCCAGCCAAAAACACACAGTCTATCAGCCCAGGAAAAAAAAATCACACAAAGCAGCATGTAAATAATACACTTATTAATTAACCCCAACTGTTCAATAAACCCCCTTGAGAAAATATTAACCCAGGATCCATGCTGTGGAACAGAACACAGCCTTTCAAGTGTGACAGTCTTAAACCAGCGCTCCTGACATGGACTTGAGTGAGAGAAAGCAGGCAGTGAAACTCGTCAACACTAATTGCTAAGGAGCTGTTAGCAGTAGTCTGGATGGTTTCGCAGAAAAACTTTCCCTGCATCTCCAGACTTTAACTTTCATCAACACTCTCACTGAGAGGTTGACATGACTACTTAAAACTCCAGTCCTATCTCGAAGGGAAGATACCCTTTTTCAGGACTCTCCAAATCTTCTGCCACTTCTCTGCCACCTCCTAACATGACGAAAAGGCAAAGAATGACTGGGGTAATGAGGAAGTGGGAGGGATATTTAAGCCTTTGGCTGGTGTGTCTTTGCCTCCTCCTGGTGGCCAGGTGTTGTATTTCCCAACAATAAGGAATGAAGCCGTGGACTCTCTCTTAGAAAGGAAACAGTCTTTTAAACATTGTGCAAATTGGTCACAAAAAGACTACAGATACAGTGTGGAGCTTCATGCGGTCTGTAACAACGGACGATCACACGCATAGTATGCTTTGTATGTTTGTACCCGTTACCCTCTTCGTGATCTACAAGAACTTTGGCTTTTGGTTTTTAATAAATTGTACATTTGCTTTAAGCATTTGTCTGTGTCTGTATCTAGTCTACCTGGGGTCTGCACAATAGAGTCAATTATCTTGAACTGTTAAAGCTCTAACTAGTGCGAGTATTCTGGGTCTGTCTTCCATCTGGAGAGTTAACATTTACACAGTATTATGCTATGATGTGTTTCTTTTTCTTCCTTTTGAGAAACATCGCTTGAAACTATTTGTATTTGTGGGACCGTCTCCATTAAAGACTATTTTCACTTTGGATATATTCCTGCATATTGGTCTGTATTATCACTATTTGTGTGTGGCTTTTAGATTATTTTCTGTGTTAACATACTTATTGTGAATATATATATATATATATATTTTTTTTTTTTTTTACTTACCCAATGCTTAAAAATGCCACAGCAGAACACCACTTTCTAATGCCACACAAGATCTCCTTATATCTTATGTAAGAAAAATCATTACTGGGTGTTTAAGTTTATTTTTGTTGCTTCTGTTTTGAAAACAAAGACCTGTTGACAACGTATTTTTCACATTTAAAAAGGATACTGAACCCAACTTTTTTATTTGATGATTCAGATAGAGCATGCAATTTTAAGCAACTTTCTAATTAACTCCCATTATCAATTTTTCTTTGTTCTTTTTGGTATCTTTATTTGAAAAAGCAGGAATGTAAGTTTACGAGCAGGCCATCTTTGGTTCAGCACCTGGGTAGTGCTTGCTGATTGGTGGCTAGATGCGTTTAACAAAGAAAAATGAATTATAGGAGTAAATTAGAAAAGTTGCTTAAAATTGCATGCTCTATCTGAATCATAAAAGAAAAAAATGTGGGTTCAGTATACCTTTAAGAGATCCTTAAAAACAATGTATTAAAATGTAAAAACATAGATGAACTCAGATTTTTAAAACGATTGAAGTTGTATGCAAATTAAATAAGATACATCTAAAAAATATTAAAGCAATAAAATAATTATTTTTAAAAAATATAAACAAAACAAACTTATTGATCTGTATGTATGTTTAGAGTTTCTTAATTTTTATAAACATCAGCTTTTTACTAAGATTGTGAAAAAATAAAGGAAATGTATAAAATTGAATTACTGCATTTCAAATCATCGACACTGAAGTACTACGCTGTTCATATAAAAAAAAAAAAAAACACAACTATAAGCAGCTACTGCCATGTAGTGGTAATTTGGTATCCCTGCGCTTGTTTCAAATCTATAAAATAGCAGGACATTGTGGCTTCAAATTCTACTTCAGAATCAATTTTCGTCCATCTATATAAATATAAAATATTATGAGTATAAAGACAGAAGGGAAAATTAATCTTCCAAATGCTAGTATACCCCTGCAACAAGAGACCAGTTTACACCCTAGTCTTTGTACATTTAATTTCTTGCTAATAAAGTTTTATAGCTGGCCACCTAAGCAGCAGGCTCCTGGAAGGTGACAGTAAAATGTGTTTAAGTCTTAGGGATAATTTTAGGTTCTTTATATGGGAATGGGCTTAAACCAACAAGAACAAGGAATCCCTGGCAGGTAGAAATATTTAGACTGGATTTAAATCACTCATTGTATAATTTGGCAGTATTTAATTTCTCTCCCAAGATGTGAAGAACAAAATGGTAATGAAACAGCTATTGAGATGAATTTGTGCTTAAAGGGACACGATAACCAAATGTTGAAGTACTTGAAAGTGATGCAACAAATCTGTAAAAAGCAGAGTAGAAAATATCACCTGAACATCTCTATGTAAAACCTACATATTTTTTCCTCAATTTCCCCAGTAGGCACTTCCCATTGTAAAGGGACTTTAAGCAACGAATCAGGACGCTTGTCCCAAGATTTTCAAGAATGCATTACAGAGAATGCATCTGTAATGTGCAGGGACAGTTAAGTAATTTCCCTCCTCCGATTTTACTATGAAATCTCATGAGATCACAGTAAAGCAAAAGTGTGATGTCAGCACTGATGAAGCTGATTGGCTGCCCCCCCGCACATCATGCAGCTGACATACCTGTAGGATAACTGCTCACAGAGCACTTAGTATTGTAAGCTGAAGAAATGTTTAAATGTTTTCCTTTTTTGCATAGAGATAAGGTTATATTTTCTGATCAGCTTTTTACAAATA
The DNA here is from genome assembly GCF_027579735.1 of Bombina bombina. Taxonomy (NCBI): domain Eukaryota; kingdom Metazoa; phylum Chordata; class Amphibia; order Anura; family Bombinatoridae; genus Bombina; species Bombina bombina. The sequence goes on along the minus strand of NC_069501.1, from coordinate 538,853,161 downwards.
TCCTGCATCACTTTCAAGTGATTTAGCATATGTGTATTGTGTCCCTTTAATAAAGTGGCAGCTATATTATATTAAGTTTTATTAATAAGAGGTTTGTTGAGCAGAATAAAGTCTGCCCACAATTTACATAAAATGACACAATACAACAAACTAAAATGATTAAAATGTATTGAATATTAGATTTATTATAAAATAAGAAATTAAAAAAATGTTTACAAACAATTTCACTTATTTAGCATCTGAGAAGGTAATTTTTGTGGAGCGTTTACATGCTCTCATTAGGGCATATGATTTCACCAATAGCAACCCTGCCACTCTAGGTTTAACCCACAAAAAAGGGCAAACTGCTGGTCCCGAGTGGAAACGGTCAGTGAGCCAATCAGCAGTGGCAGTTACATAGATGAATTGTGCAGCTGAGTTTGCCGATTGGCTCATCAGCTGTTTTCACTTCAGACCTGCTGTTCCCTGCAGCTCCTTAATGACACTTTAACCCCACGCAAAAGGGGTTAAACACATAGTTAAAACATTCAAGTTGCTAGTGATAAATTCACATCCACTAACATTAAAGCATGTCATATTTCTATTATATTGGCTCTTGATTAAGATAAATATTTGATTTGAATAATACATTTAATATTGTAAAATTAGTTGTCAGGTCTACTGATGTGCGTTACAAGCAAATGATCTATGTTAGCAGTCCTTCTTGGTTCTCAGTTTATATATGTTTAGGACGTGAGTGTCTCCAGTCTCTTATTATACAACTCGTGCAGCTTTTCCCCCCAGTTCTCTGCATCCTTATGACCCTCAATACTGAGCTTCCAGTTCAGTGGCATCTGCTCCACGCCATGGTATGCTCCAGCGATTGCTCCAGCCATGGTGGCAATAGTGTCTGTGTCACCCCCCAGAGATATACAAAATGTAATAGTGCGCTGCAGGCTGTTGTATTCTTTAGGTAGCTCATCTACAGGTTCCATGTAACGCAGGAATGAGTAGATTGCAGTAGGAACCGACTCCAGGGCAGCAATCCCATTACCTAAATGGAGAAAAACAGCTGCCTTTGATATATTTATTGGAAGGGATGCACTTGTTCAGTAACAATATCTTCATAAGCAGAAGAACTTATCTAGACTGAAGTATTACTTGATCTTAAAATGTTGATCCTCTCTGAACCATTTTAAAAGTTATAGATACAATTAGGTGCAAACCTTTGTCATTTTCATATCACTATTTTATAAAAAAAGGGACAAGTAAGACAAAACATGAATCACTGTTATGCTGCATATCTGTAAAATACTGATTACAAAATGTATCTGTATAAAAAAAAGCAACATAGCGCAAATCTTCCTCAATAAATTACATCCCACTGTAGAAGAAATGAAAGCATCCAAATCTAACAAGATCACAGCAAAACAAAGTGCGACATTAACAATGGATGCTGCTGATTGGCTATTGCCATACAAATTACAGTAGGAAAAGTAACTGAAGGGCAAATACTCACAAAACACTTAGGGCTAGATTATGAGTGGAGCCAGAGAAGGGGTAAGTAGCGCAGCATTTTTACATTTTTTATATATATATATATATATATATATATATATATATATATATATATATATATATATATATATATATATATATATATATATATATATATATATATATATATATATATATATATATGTACACACACATATACATACAAACAGCAATTAGTGTGTATGCACTCCCACTATCTTAAAACAACTACCAGGGTGCTCTTGTGGATAATGCAAGATTCGTGAAAAAAGCACTCACTGGTCCAGCGACGTCTGTGACAACAAAAAAACTTTTATTAATGTGACGTTTCGGGACAGAACAAGTCCCTTCCTCTGACAAACAAAAACAGAATTTATGTTTACCTGATAAATTACTTTCTCCAACGGTGTGTCCGGTCCACGGCGTCATCCTTACTTGTGGGATATTCTCTTCCCCAACAGGAAATGGCAAAGAGCCCAGCAAAGCTGGTCACATGATCCCTCCTAGGCTCCGCCTACCCCAGTCATTCGACCGACGTTAAGGAGGAATATTTGCATAGGAGAAACCATATGATACCGTGGTGACTGTAGTTAAAGAAAATAAATTATCAGACCTGATTAAAAAACCAGGGCGGGCCGTGGACCGGACACACCGTTGGAGAAAGTAATTTATCAGGTAAACATAAATTCTGTTTTCTCCAACATAGGTGTGTCCGGTCCACGGCGTCATCCTTACTTGTGGGAACCAATACCAAAGCTTTAGGACACGGATGAAGGGAGGGAGCAAATCAGGTCACCTAAATGGAAGGCACCACGGCTTGCAAAACCTTTCTCCCAAAAAATAGCCTCAGAAGAAGCAAAAGTATCAAACTTGTAAAATTTGGTAAAAGTGTGCAGTGAAGACCAAGTCGCTGCCCTACATATCTGATCAACAGAAGCCTCGTTCTTGAAGGCCCATGTGGAAGCCACAGCCCTAGTGGAATGAGCTGTGATTCTTTCAGGAGGCTGCCGTCCGGCAGTCTCGTAAGCCAATCTGATGATGCTTTTAATCCAAAAAGAGAGAGAGGTAGAAGTTGCTTTTTGACCTCTCCTGTTACCAGAATAAACAACAAACAAGGAAGATGTTTGTCTAAAATCCTTTGTAGCATCTAAATAGAATTTTAGAGCGCGAACAACATCCAAATTGTGCAACAAACGTTCCTTCATCGAAACTGGTTTCGGACACAAAGAAGGCACGACTATCTCCTGGTTAATGTTTTTGTTAGAAACAACTTTTGGAAGAAAACCAGGCTTAGTACGTAAAAACCACCTTATCTGCATGGAACACCAGATAAGGAGGAGAACACTGCAGAGCAGATAATTCTGAAACTCTTCTAGCGGAAGAAATTGCAGCCAAAAACAAAACTTTCCAAGATAATAACTTAATATCAACGGAATGTAAGGGTTCAAACGGAACCCCCTGAAGAACTGAAAGAACTAAGTTGAGACTCCAAGGAGGAGTCAAAGGTTTGTAAACAGGCTTGATTCTAACCAGAGCCTGAACAAAGGCTTGAACATCTGGCACAGCTGCCAGCTCTTTGTGAAGTAACACAGACAAGGCAGAAATCTGTCCCTTCAAGGAACTTGCAGATAATCCTTTCTCCAATCCTTCTTGAAGAAAGGATAGAATCCTAGGAATCTTTACCTTGTCCCAAGGGAATCCTTTAGATTCACACCAACAGATATATTTTTTCCATATTTTGTGGTAAATTTTTCTAGTTACAGGCTTTCTGGCCTGAACAAGAGTATCAATAACAGAATCTGAGAACCCTCGCTTTGATAAGATCAAGCGTTCAATCTCCAAGCAGTCAGCTGGAGTAGGACCAGATTCGGATGTTCGAACGGACCTTGAACAAGAAGGTCTCGTCTCAAAGGTAGCTTCCATGGTGGAGCCTATGACATATTCACCAGATCTGCCTTCCAAGTCCTGCGTGGTTACGCAGGAGCTATCAAGATCACCTACGCCCTCTCCTGATTGATCCTGGCTACCAGCCTGGGGATGAGAGGAAACGGCGGGAATACATAAGCTAGGTTGAAGGTCCAAGGTGCTACTAGTGCATCTACTAGAGTCGCCTTGGGATCCCTGGATCTGGACCCGTAGCAAGGAACCTTGAAGTTCTGACGAGAGGCCATCAGATCCATGTCTGGAATGCCCCACAGTTGAGTGATTTGGGCAAAGATTTCCGGATGGAGTTCCCACACCCCCGGATGCAATGTCTGACGAATCAGAAAATCCGCTTCCTAAGTTTCCACTCCTGGGATGTGGATTGCAGACAGGTGGCAGGAGCGAGTCTCCGCCCATTGAATGATTTTGGTCACTTCTTCCATCGCCAGGGAACTCCTTGTTCCCCCCTGATGGTTGATGTACGCAACAGTCGTCATGTTGTCTGATTGAAACCGTATGAACTTGGCCCTCGCTAGCTGAGGCCAAGCCTTGAGAGCATTGAATATCGCTCTCAGTTCCAGAATATTTATCGGTAGAAGAGATTCTTCCCGAGACCAAAGACCCTGAGCTTTCAGGGATCCCCAGACCGCGCCCCAGCCCATCAGACTGGCGTCGGTCGTGACAATGACCCACTCTGGTCTGCGGGAGGTCACCCCTTGCGACAGGTTGTCCAGGGACAGCCACCAACGGAGTGAGTCTCTGGTCCTCTGATTTACTTGTATCTTCGGAGACAAGTCTGTATAGTCCCCATTCCACTGACTGAGCATACACAATTGAAATGGTCTTAGATGAATGCGCGCAAAAGGAACTATGTCCATTGCCGCTACCATCAAACCTATCACTTCCATGCACTGCGCTATGGAAGGAAGAGGAACGGAAGGAAGTATCCGACAAGAGTTTAGAAGTTTTGTTTTTCTGGTCTCTGTCAGAAAAATCCTCATTTCTAAGGAGTCTATTATTGTTCCCAAGAAGGGAACTCTTGTCAACGGAGATAGAGAACTCTTTTCCACGTTCACTTACCATCCGTGAGATCCGAGAAAGGCCAGGACTATGTCCGTGTGAGCCTTTGCTTGAGGAAGGGACGACGCTTGAATCAGAATGTCGTCCAAGTAAGGTACTACAGCAATGCCCCTTGGTCTTAGCACCGCCAGAAGGGACCCTAGTACCTTTGTGAAAATCCTTGGAACAGTGGCTAATCCGAAAGGAAGCGCCACGAACTGGTAATGCTTGTCCAGGAATGCGAACCTTAGGAACCGATGATGTTCCTTGTGGACAGGAATATGTAGATACGCATCCTTTAAATCCACCGTGGTCAAGAATTGACCTTCCTGGATGGAAGGATTGTTCGAATGGTTTCCATTTTGGACGATGGAACCTTGAGAAACTTGTTTAGGATCTTGAGATCTAAGATTGGTCTGAACGTTCCCTCTTTTTTGGGAACTACGAACAGATTGGAGTAGAACCCCATCCCTCGTTCTTTTAATGGAACAGGATGAATCACTTCCAGAAGATAACCTTGGAAGACTATTTCTAGCGCCCAAGGATCCAGAACATCTCTTGCCCAAGCCTGAGTGAAGAGAGAGAGTCTGCCCCCCACCAAATCCGGTCCCGGATCGGGGGCCCGCATCTCATGCTGTCTTGGGAGCAGTGGCAGGTTTCTTGGCCTGCTTTCCTTTGTTCCAGCCTTGCCTTGGTCTCCAGGCTGGATTGGCTTGAGAAGTATTACCCTCCTGCTTAGAGGACGTAGCACTTGGGGCTGGTCCGTTTCTGCGAAAGGGACGAAAATTAGGTTTATTTTTGGCCTTGAAAGACCTATTCTGAGGAAGGGCGTGGCCCTTGCCCCCAGTGATATCAGAGATAAACTCTTTCAAGTCAGGGCCAAACAGTGTTTTCCCCTTGAAAGGAATGTCAAACAATTTGTTCTTGGAAGACGCATCCGCTGACCAAGATTTTAACCAAAGCGCTCTGCGCGCCACAATAGCAAACCCAGAATTTTTCGCCGCTAACCTAGCCAATTGCAAGGTGGCGTCTAGGGTGAAAGAATTAGCCAATTTAAGAGCACGAATTCTGTCCATAATCTCCTCATAAGAAGAAGAATTACTAATAATCGCCTTTTCTAGCTCATCACACCAGAAACACGCGGCTGTAGTGACAGGGACAATGCATGCAATGGGTTGTAGAAGGTAACCTTGCTGAACAAACATCTTTTTTAGCAAACCTTCTAATTTTTTATCCATAGGATCTTGGAAAGCACAACTATCTTCTATGGGTATAGTGGTGCGCTTGTTTAGAGTAGAAACCGCCCCCTCGACCTTGGGGACTGTCTGCCATAAGTCCTTTCTGGGGTCGACTATAGGAAACAATTTTTTAAATATGGGGGGAGGTACGAAAGGTACACCGGGCCTGTCCCATTCTTTATTAACAATGTACGCCACCCGCTATAGGAAAAGCTTCGGGGGGCCCCGGGGCCTCTAGGAACTTGTCCATTTTACATAGTGTTTCTGGAATGACCAGATAATCACAATCATCCAAATTGGATAACACCTCCTTAAGCAGAGCGCAGAGATGTTCCAACTTAAATTTAAAAGTAATCACATCAGGTTCAGCTTGTTGAGAAATTTTTCCTGAATCTGAAATTTCTCCCTCAGACAAAACCTCCCTGGCCCCCTCAGACTGGTGTAGGGGCCCTTCAGAAACAATATCATCAGCGTCCTCATGCTCTTCAGTATTTTCTAAAACAGAGCAGTCGCGCTTTCGCTTATAAGTGGGCATATTGGCTAAAATGTTTTGATAGAATTATCCATTACAGCCGTTAATTGTTGCATAGTAAGGAGTATTGGCGCGCTAGATGTACTAGGGGCCTCCTGTATGGGCAAAACTGGTGTAGACGAAGGAGGGGATGATGCAGTACCATGCTTACTCCCCTCACTTGAGGAATCATCTTGGGCATCATTTTTACTAAATTTTTTTATGACATAAATCACATCTATTTAAATGAGAAGGAACCTTGGCTTCCCCACAGTCAGAACACAATCTATCTGGTAGTTCAGACATGTTAAACAGGCATAAACTTGATAACAAAGCACAAAAAACGTTTTAAAATAAAACCGTTACTGTCACTTTAAATTTTAAACTGAACACACTTTATTACTGCAATTGCGAAAAAGTATGAAGGAATTGTTCAAAATTCACCAAAATTTCACCACAGTGTCTTAAAGCCTTAAAAGTATTGCACACCAAATTTGGAAGCTTTAACCCTTAAAATAACGGAACCGGAGCCGTTTTTATATTTAACCCCTTTACAGTCCCTGGAATCTGCTTTGCTGAGACCCAACCAAGCCCAAAGGGGAATACGATACCCAATAATGCCTTCAGAAAGACTTTTCTATGTATCAGAGCTCCACACACATGCAGCTGCATGTCATGCTGTTCTCAAAAACAAGTGCGCCATACCGGCGCGAAAATGAGGCTCTGACTATGATTAGGGAAAGCCCCAATAGAATAAAGTGTCTAAAACAGTGCCTGCCGATATTATTTTACAAAAAATACCCAGATTAAATGATTCCTCAAGGCTAAATATGTGTAAATATGATCGATTTAGCCCAGAAAATGTCTACAGTCTTAATAAGCCCTTGTGAAGCCCTTATTTACTGTGTGAATAAAATGGCTTACCGGATCCCATAGGGAAAATGACAGCTTCCAGCATTACATCGTCTTGTTAGAATGTGTCATACCTCAAGCAGCAAAAGACTGCTCACTGTTCCCCCAACTGAAGTTAATTCCTCTCAACAGTCCTGTGTGGAACAGCCATGGATTTTAGTAACGGTTGCTAAAATCATTTTCCTCATACAAACAGAAATCTTCATCTCTTTTCTGTTTCAGAGTAAATAGTACATACCAGCACTATTTTAAAATAACAAACTCTTGATTGAATAATAAAAACTACAGTTAAACACTAAAAAACTCTAAGCCATCTCCGTGGAGATGTTGCCTGTACAACGGCAAAGAGAATGACTGGGGTAGGCGGAGCCTAGGAGGGATCATGTGACCAGCTTTGCTGGGCTCTTTGCCATTTCCTGTTGGGGAAGAGAATATCCCACAAGTAAGGATGACGCCGTGGACCGGACACACCTATGTTGGAGAAATCAGCCTTTTAACAGGCCCCAAAAATCCTTCCCAAGAGAACAGCCAATCAAGACCTTTCAAATAACAAACCCCCTAAGAGAACCAATGAACATTGTGACAGCCTCCCAATGTTAAAACCAATATACATCTTAAAACCTAAATGTAATGTGCATGTTTCATGATAAACCCTCAAACCAAACTCTCCAGGGAGTGATCAGAAACTACCCATAATAAAGCTATATACGTATTCAGAAAGCATTGAGCACATTTCAACCAATCATATTGAGAACTAGGCGTGTCAATAAGATGTCATGCGCCTCATACTTATGGTAACTAAGCACTGTTACTAGGGACTCACTCATAACCCATATCAAAATATCGCTATCGTGCCCAATAGCCTGCACAGTATTCAAGAACAATCTAACAAAAGAAAACACCCCTTAATGCTCAATCAAATATCCCAGTGTCAGCACCTAAATAATTTGCTGTATGGATCGTCTGATCACAAATATCAGTTAGTAGCAAAGGCAAAATAGAGCCAATTCCTACACTCCCCGATGTATGATTGGACATTTAAGTCCAAAAGTGGGCGTGGACAACATGGTTGTCACGGCAACTGTGTGTAAACACCTAAACAACTCACCATATGTATCGTTCGATCACAAGTGTCAGTTAGTAATAAAAGCAAGATTGGAACAATATCAACCACCAGTTATATGATTGGACACTAGGTCCCAAAGTGGGCGTGGGCAACATGCGTATCACGACAACTGTATATATGCATAAACATAAAGCTTAAACAGCTGATCACCATCGACCCTATTCTCAAAAGAATTTTTACTAGGACGAATCGAAGCTGCGCTAAACCGCTGTAAACCACAAATACTGATTGAAAGAAAGACTATACACATGAGGCAGATCCCCAATAGAATACATAGATTTCTCACCACTGAAAACTATAAGGCTGCAAGACAAGATAGAAACATAAAACATGGAAAAAAATAAACCGGTCAGAGCAAAGTCTATCGGAGGCTGAAATAGAAATAGGTGTGCCTATTATAGGCGACGATAACCATACTGAAGTATTATAATAAAGCAAAAACAAATACATGCATGACAAACATGCCCTGATCAAAACCACACAGGGTATGGATCGTCATAGATGAGGCACCAATTATTCAGAACAGCACTATATTAAACTATACCCACAGAAAGCACCCCATCTGGACAGTGCACAAACTCACAATCAAAAGGATAATTAGCCTACAATCAACTCAAAAATATACAAACAAAATATTGACTTCAAAGAAAGAGAAAAATATTTAGTATCCCAAAAACAAAGGAAAAAAACAGAATTTATGCTTACCTGATAAATTACTTTCTCCAACGGTGTGTCCGGTCCACGGCGTCATCCATTACTTGTGGGATATTCTCCTCCCCCACAGGGAAAGGCAAGGAGAGCACACAGCAAGAGCTTTCCATATAGTCCCTCCCAGGCTCCGCCCCCCCAGTCATTCGACCGACGGTTAGGAGAAAAAAAGGAGAAACTATAGGGTGCCGTGGTGACTGTAGTGTATAGAGAGAGAAATTTTTCAAACCTGATTAAAAAACCAGGGCGGGCCGTGGACCGGACACACCGTTGGAGAAAGTAATTTATCAGGTAAGCATAAATTCTGTTTTCTCCAACATTGGTGTGTCCGGTCCACGGCGTCATCCATTACTTGTGGGAACCAATACCAAAGCTTTAGGACACGGATGAAGGGAGGGAGCAAATCAGGTTACCTAAACAGAAGACACCACGGCTTGCAAAACCTTTCTCCCAAAAATAGCCTCCGAAGAAGCAAAAAGTATCAAATTTGTAGAATTTGGCAAAAGTGTGCAGAGAAGACCAAGTTGCTGCCTCACATATCTGATCAACAGAAGCCTCGTTCTTGAAGGCCCATGTGGAAGCCACAGCCCTAGTAGAGTGAGCTGTGATTCGTTCAGGAGGCTGCCGTCCGGCAGTCTCATAAGCCAATCAGATAATGCTTTTCAGCCAGAAAGAAAGAGAGGTAGCAGTAGCTTTTTATCCTCTCCTCTTACCAGAATAAACGACAAACAAAAAAGTTTTGTCTGAAATCCTTTGTTGCTTCTAAATAGAACTTTAAAGCACGGACTACATCTAAATGGTGTAACAAATGTTCCTTCTTTGAAACTGGATTCGGACACAAAGAAGGGACAACTATTTCCTGGTTAATATTCTTGTTGGAAACAACTTTTGGAAGAAAACCAGGCTTGGTACGCAAAACAACCTTATCTGAATGGAACACCAGATAGGGTGGATCACACTGCAAAGCAGATAGTTCAGAAACTCTTCTAGCAGAAGAAATAGCAACCAAAAACAGAACTTTCCAAGATAGTAACTTGATATCTATGGAATGTAAGGGTTCAAATGGAACCCCTTGAAGAACTGAAAAAACTAAATTTAGACTCCAGGGAGGAGTCAAAGGTCTGTAAACAGGTTTGATTCTGACCAAAGCCTGTACAAAAGCTTGTACATCTGGCACAGCTGCCAGTCGTCTGTGTAACAAGACAGATAAAGCAGATCTCTGTCCTTTTAGAGAACTCGCTGACAATCCCTTATCCAAACCTTCTTGTTAGAAAGGAGAGGATCCTGGGAATATTAATCCATGAGAAACCCTTGGATTCACACCAACAGATATATCCTTTCCATATTTTATGGTAAATCCTTCTAGTCACAGGTTTTCTGGCTTGGACCAGAGTATCTATCACTGAATCTGAAAACCCGCGCTTGGATAAAATCAAGCGTTCAATTTCCAAGCAGTCAGCTGGAGAGAAACTAGATTTGGATGTTCGAATGGACCTTGCACTAGAAGATCCTGTCTCAAAGGTAGCTTCCATGGTGGAGCCGAAGACATATTCACCAGGTCTGCATACCAAGTCCTGCGTGGCCACGCAGGAGCTATCAGAATCACTGAGGCCTTCTCCTGTTTGATCCTGGCTACAAGCCTGGGAAGGAGAGGGAACGGTGGAAATGCATAAGCTAGGTTGAACGACCAAGGCGTCACTAATGCATCCACTAGAGTCGCCTTGGGATCCCTGGATCTGGACCCGTAGCAAGGAACCTTGAAGTTCTGACGAGACGCCATCAGATCCATGTCTGGAATGTCCCATAATTGAGCCACAAACTCCTCACATCCCCGAGGAGATGCTACTTGTTCAGAGCGGCAAGGAGAATGACTGGGGGGGCGGAGCCTGGGAGGGACTATATGGACAGCTCTTGCTGTGTGCTCTCCTTGCCTTTCCCTGTGGGGGAGGAGAATATCCCACAAGTAATGGATGACGCTGTGGACCGGACACACCAAAGTTGGAGAAACTATAAACCATCATCAATGGTAATTGTGATTTATCATTGTCATACATAAAACCATTTAACAACAGTGACACCTATGCACAAAACAATAATTAAAAATAAAAATAATAATAATAAAAGTCAAAGTCAAAGCTACCATTTAGAGTTAGCACCAACCGTTCATAGAACCATGGCAGCCCCCAAGACTAAACTTAAAATGGGTGGGATCAATGTCCCTATCTTCAATATCAAATTGCAAGATACCCCAAGATGGGCACTGATCACTCCCTGAGAGTAAGTTATAGGGTACAAAAATTGTGAATAAAACCTAAAATACTATTGGTCTAAAAATTGAAGATTAAAAACAACACAATGTTGACAGACAATATAGGACAAAGTTGAACCCTGCACAAAATATGCTAGTATATATACACAATCTCTTTATCATGGAGGATAATCATAATATCTATGAAACGTAATTAAACCAAATAGTCTAGAATAAATCCAGACTCTCATAATATCAGGCATCATGAACTCTCAACATAAAGTTCAACAGAGAAAGAGAAGATCGCGGGAGAATCCCTAGAAACAAAAAGGTTATATTACAATTGGAAGGCCCTAGGCCAACAAGAGGGACGCCCCCCTTTTTGGACCACAGCAATCAGTGTATAAATGGATAATGAACTCTCATACTGCAATGGGGAAATCCTTACAAATAGCACTGCCATGCAGTATGTACATTAAGTCCCCTGGGATTCAAAGTTCCTAGTTCATAGATCCATCTCGACTCCTTCTGCAGGAGTAACTTCGCTCGGTCGCCACCACTAGATGGATCTATGAACTTTGAATCCCAGGTGACTTAATGTACATACTGGATGGCAGTGCTATTTGTAAGGATTTCCCCATTGCAGTATGAGAGTTCACTATCCATTTATACACTGATTGCTGTGGTCCAAAAAGGGGGGCATCCCTCTTGTTGGCCTAGGGCCTTCCAATTGTAATATAACCACTCTTTGTTTCAAGGGGTTCTTCCGCAATCTTCTCTTTCCCTGTTGAACTTTATGTTGAGAGTTCATGATGCCTGATATTATGAGAGTCTAGATTTATTCTAGACTATTTGGTTTAATTATGTTTCATAGATATTATGATTATCCTCCATGATAAAGAGATTGTATATATACTAGCATATTTCGTGCAGGGTTCAACTTTGTCCTGAAGAAGGGGTGAATGCCCCGAAACGTCACTGCCTAATAAATAGTGTGCTGTGCTTAAATCCAGTGAGTGCTTATTACTTGTCCTTATTGAATATTATGTTAAGCGACTTTTAGAAAATTAACCAGAGATCGGATGTAGCAATAACCAGTCACTTGTAATGGTTGGTTATTTATGGAGCGCCCGCAAAACGAGGAAATTTGCCCGTTTGTGGGCACACGATAATTTAGCACGCCACTCGTAATCTAGCCCTTACTCTAGTGCCCTGATCTTAGTTTTAAGTAAAGAAAGTAGATTATAGTCCATTCCTATGTCTATACTTTCACATTGGTAATACAGATTAATTCATTTTATGTCATCAGATGACCATTTTATATATGTATCAAGATGATATTAATTATTTTCTTTCCAACTAAAACTTGGATTACAACTTGTTTGGATTCCTTACTTTTAAAAAGACTACTGAAGCCTACGTTTAAAGCACATCAGAAAAATAGAATACATCTGCTGTCCGCTGCATGCAGCCTTAGATCCTTTGACAGAGTATTTGAGTATTGTATTATTTAAAGGGGCAGTCTACTCCAGAATTTTAATTTTTTAAAAAGATAATCCCTTTATTACCCATTCCCCAGTTTTGCATAAACAACACAGTTATATTAATATACGTGAATACTGCCCCCTTATTTCAGATCTTTTGACAGACTTATTTTTGACAATCATTAATAACTCCATGGGAGTGAGCACAATGTCTATATGGCACACATGAACTAATGCCCTGCAGCTGTGAAAACCTGTCAAATGCATTCAGATAAGAGATAGCCTTCAGGGGCTTAGAAATGAGCAAAA